>NC_081217.1:5832500-6132500 GCF_902713425.1 Acipenser ruthenus | reverse complement strand
AGCTTGTCTTTTTGTTTTTAATGATCGTGATTGCTCTTTTTTTATAGCTAATTGCCTGATGCATGTGTCTGCTTTACCCTGCAGCAGCCCAAGACAGATTATAACTTGCTAATAGTTTATGCATATTTGAAAACTTGTCGAGTACTGTAGACTGTATGTGAGGACATAAATGATCCTGCTTTGCATTCCTGTTGGTAGTATTGTGCTGGATAGAATCATCATTTTGAATCATAGCTGATATTTGCAGGGAGATCATTATTGTAATGATGCTGTCCACAAATTAAATCCATAACTAGGCAAGCACTATATTGGATAAAATCTTGATATGAAAAAAAGAGCTCAGCAACATTAGCTAATATTAAAACCTAATTGTATTTATTTAGGATTTAGTCTCCAAAGATATGCCTCATCTTGTTTCTAATTGCTGAACCAGGCATATAATTGTAAACCACTTTTAACCAGAACAACACTGTACAAGGGTGAGTAATAAATGAACCTGCACAACTTATTAAAGAAAGATAGATAGTATATTTCGTACAGCAATCAGTAACCAGTGCAGGCACCTGCAGAGGTCTTCACAATATCGTAATAAGTGCACAGTAACTGAAAGATTATAGTCAAAAGCAATTTGTAACATCTATAGGAGGACAGAGGTGCATAATTAAGATTGGTGCAGAAGCAAGGCAGTTACAGTGGTCCCCTTTGTTTTCTGGAAGTTGTTAGCTACATCATATTATGCACCAGCTTTATATAGTATTAAACCTTTGCTATCCCTAAGAAGATGGTAACCATCTGCCTCACAAACAATAGAAAAGTAGTTTCATTCAGTGACCCGCCCTCTGGATTAATGTGCAGGAGACTGATGAATCCCCTGTGTTTAATTAATACTCTTTCTCAACACTATGAGATGGACCTGTACTGAATGTTTGTCACCGAGCCTAGATGGCCACTGTTAACCCTGCTTTTTCAATTCTGATGAGCTGCAAGTTTCTATTGACAATCTTCCATTCAATAGACTGATGCTTTGGGAGCAGCTATGGTCCAATTAGTGTTGGTTTAAGGCTCTGGGCTCGTCAGAGAAGTAAATCAACAACTTGAATGGGTTTCATGAGAGTGCTATGGTGTAGTACAGGCACCGAATAAAGAAATATGAGTCTGTTGCCTGGGAGACGGCCGAGCAAAGGCTGTGCTAAAGTCGTGAGTTACTGTAGGAGTTACTGGATTTGAGAAAAATTCAACTCTGGTGACCAAAAAGGAAATATAAGAATCAGCAGGTACCCAGTTGAAAAGTTATTTTTCCACCCTTTGATTTCACGCCTGATGTTCAAATTGAATCAAGCAAAATCAATTGCCGATTCTAAAAATCAACCCTCTTGTGCTGTACATCTGATTAAGCATGTCATTTAAAATACATTTCTCCGGGGGATCCCGAGTGGCGCATCCGCGTAGGATGCACCCAATAGCTTGGATGTCGCAGGTTTGAGTCCAGGCTATTCCACTGCTGACCGTGGCTGAGAGCTCCCAAAGTTACTCCAAGTCAACAAACACATTTATAGAAAAGAATTGCAATGCTGGGTAATTAAAAATAGCCAACGTCTGCCTCTGAAATATACTTGTCCAGGGAGCTTTACACCCATATACAAACAACTGTGTTATTTGTAACCAATTATTTTTAGATATTAAAAAAATAATAAAGGAACATGGTTATCCAAATCCCATCATTTTAAAAAAAGAACCCAGATGTTGAATGTGGTGCTCTCAGGGTTACGGTACAATGACATATAGTTCAGTCATGGGGCTATTTACAGTATGATAGCAATGTCATTGTATTTTTATGAACACTAAGGGTACATGAGGAATAAAACAGCTGAGACGGTTGTAAACAAAATTAAGGACAAAGAAAAGGCGAAGACAGATCGAGTTTTGAACCAGCTCTCAGCCCCTGTAAGGAAAGCAAACTGACCTCATTTATGAGACAGATGGATGTGGCATTGGGGTCTGGAGACTCAGATTCAGACTGAATTCCACCATTAAAAACAAGATCATGCTTCACTGGACAAAAAAGAAAACCAAATGTCAATTGTAGAACGGGTACTGTATACGTAGCACAGGGATTTAATTGCACGAATGACCACAGCATGTCATTGTCATCTGTATATCCATGAATTACTAATAAATCATTGCTAAATGTTGCATCCATCATTCTGCACATGGTCTATTTGGATTTCAATGCTACCTGATAAGCCTACTGATTTCCCCATCTTGGAGCTGCGGGTCAATGTATGTGATTACCCTACAAGCGACTTGAAGCCACAGACCAGTCACTATACTATGAACTTTCAAAATGACACACTTTAATAATGGAACTCTGAATGGATTTTCATTTGCAGGCTTCAGCTGGCACTCAGAAAGCAGATCTATCCTCTGCATATCTTCTGCTTTGATTGTCAAGTCTACTGTGGAGATTAAGCATGTATCAACCCATAAAATGACACAGGCTTAAGCACAACGTGGACTATTCTTAAAAAGACCCTATATAAAGTGCACCATTTAACAAATAAAAGCATTGAAATGGAAGCAAATAAAATAGCGCTTGACGATGAAAAGACAGCTGGCCTCACAGGAGATATGGTTTAGACCAGATGGCTTATCCTTCAAGATTGTTTGTGTGTCACAGGCTTTCTACAAATCATGAGCTCCATGTCTGCAAATAAACTCCACACCGACACTAGTATTTATAGCCATATATCAGAACATGAGAGTAAACTTTTCTCGGCCTGGTGTAAACAAGATAAGCAGGGGTAGATTAAATGCAGTACACAGAAATAAAAACGAAATGAGCGTAATCAAGCATCTGTATGCCATGTTCACAATCAAACAAAATAAACCAGTTATTGTATTTCTTGCTCTTATTGTATTACTTGTATTGTAACACTTGAAATGTATTTGCTTACGAATGTAAGTCGCCCTGGATAAGGGCATCTGCTAAGAAAAAAAGAATAATAATGAGATTCATTTTAAGAAACAAAAAACTAAAAAGCATCCATTTTGCTTCGATACCTCGTCGGGGTTTGCTCATAAAGGTTTGCCCGCACAAATGGAATCCTTTATTTTAGATGAAAGAGAACGGAGAGATTATTTGTCGTGGTTTGACTTGCTATATTATAGATATTTTGTAATAAAAATAATGCTCAGTATACAGGTAGCTGCATCACACTTTCCCTTATTAAAGCTGTCATATTGACATCATTATACAGCCCTCCACATAGAGGAAAAATAACAGCTAGAAAAATGTAGTATTTCAACGCATGTGAAACCCTTTAAGACAGCACTGGGCAGTCCATCAGTATCTGGTCGATAAGGGAATTGTGTGCACGGACAGGACTTCCTGGTTGAAATTGTATCCAGACTCTCCACCCAAGAAAAAAAAAGTAATATACAGCATAATACATCGTTGCAATTCACATGTAACAAGGCACTATTGATCAAACAGTGAATGGAATGCAGTTACCACAGTGCACAGATGAAACTGATATATTTTTGACATGTATGTGAGAATCATGTTAGGTATAGCATTGAGCTGAATTATTAAGAATTCTTTGTATCCTAAACCTGCTAAATTTGTATATATGTACATGTCTCTCTTTGCAGAATGACTCCCTCCGGACAGTACTGAAATCCTTTCCTACAGGCACAATATCCTATCAGCTGGATTTCCCAATGGGCAGCAGTGTCTTGTTAGCACTAGACCAAACACAATGCTATATCAGTTATCCTAAGATGCTCTTAACTTTCACTTACGTTTACACTACCAGCATATGTTTTTTCTGTTTTGTTTGTTTATTGCACTACAATTTTACTGTGTCATTTTTAAGCAAAGTGTTATCACTGAGTATTAATTATGTTGTTTATATTTTGAAATGTGGATAACACAAGTTTTAGCTGGAATAAAATCTCAAATTATTTCATTGGACTATATAAACTTTGAAACACACTCTTCTGGCCTCTGTAAAAGCTTTTGTTTTCTAGAAGTTAAAGAGTAAGTAGTGGGGTTCCAAAAAATATAGCATTATACGCCCCCATGTGTTGCTACAACTGTATAAATAACGTACCTCTCTAGTGCACTGAAGTTTGAGATCTGTCCTCTAAACCACTGCAGAAAAAAAAACATAGCCATGACTTTTCTGTCCCATACCACATCATGGATCATTACTGCTGTGTTACCTGTTTCACAATGTGGGTAATAATTCATACACTATCAGTGCACTAGAGCAGACATTTTGAAATGAGCTTTGAAACAGACTTTAAAGTTATAAGTGTAAAAAGTCAGGATGTTAACAATCAAAAGAAAAATTACAGGGACATCATTTAAACAGTTGTATCAACATGTGGGGACGCGTAACGCTGTATTTTTCTGAACCCTGCGACTTACTCTTTAAAGGTGACTAAATGAATGAATGCTTTCATTACCGAGTACAAGTAAGTAGCTTACATTCTTTTCTTATTAACCATATTCTTATAAAACGTGGAGTCACTGGAGTCTATTCAATTGATCTAAACAGAGACAGACAAGTCCTGCCAGTGGTTACTATGTCTTTGTGTACCAAGGTTATGAAAATAAAACATCATGCCGTGTATGTGTATGTGATAACATATCTCTGTCTGTAAAAATATGTAAAAGCCAAGGACTATATAATGTTTGAAAATGTAAATGATGGTGGTATTTAAAACTCCATTGCCATTTAATTCAATTGAATAGTCCTTACAGTCTTTCAGAACATTGCTTTAATTGGACCAATGAAGTGCTTATTAGAAGTTTAATTGGTCCAATTAATCAAGTTAGTGTACAGTTAGGACAAAAACCAGGAGGGACAGAGGTCCTGGGTTGAGTAGCCCTGCTTTAGAGACTTCTATTTTCTATTTCAATCAAATCTATTATCTCTCTCTTATAAAGCTTACTGACAGTTATTGGTACTTGAGGCAACATTTATATATATATATATATATATATATATATATATATATATATATATATATATATATATATATATATATATATATTACAGTTTCATTCGGAGTCATTGGTAGATGATGCTTTACTTCAAGAGGATGATGAAGAAGATGATGAAAATGAATCTCGGTCATGGAGATGATAGGGCTGGCTGTTTTTTGGCAACACTATACATTAAGTGTCCCAAGCTATACTGTAATTACTGTACAGAGATGATTACATAGTAATAGCATAGTAAATACACAACCGCATGTGTACATATTACAATGGATTCCTGCAACTCACAGCATTTTTCGTTTTGTTATTAAGCATGATGTTGCATTGTAATAACCATTTGTGTAGTTACCATGTTACAACAGTGCAATTCCACTGTAGTTATAGAACTAACGTAAGGTTTTACTATGGACAGGTTGTGTCACTGATTTGGTGTCTTAAATAATTCTCTGAGGGGTTTGACACCCTGACATATGAAACTTCAGTACTTTACCTACAGTTTAATACCACTCTCTTGCAAAACTTGTGATGACACGTATCGTGCTAGCATTAATGACTCAATTTGTGTTTTTGTTTCCTGTTGGCAGGTCTAATCCTTAATCAGTTATAGCCATCGCATGTATGGCTTACCTTTTCACTTAGGTCTGCCTCTGTGAACACAAATGTCACCTCTTAAAAGCTGGTCATCCCTACCAGAGACCTTGTGTTTTAATCTTCAAACCTGCCTTACAGTCATTAGAGTTTTCTTTGTCCTAATGTTGTTGACAGTATTGCTTTCATCCAGTTTTTTTTTAATTACCTGGTCTCCTTCTTCCTGGCCCTTCAGTCATCAAGACACTTTTGTCATAATGATCAATTGCCGTACAACTTTTTTATGAGAAGCAATTAATCTGTTTTTTGTACCTTTGTGGCAGCCATTAAAACTGATGATTCTTATCCAATTCTCAAAGTTGAATTGCATCCAGCACCAGCATTCACTAATTCACAGCCATTATATTGCCAGCTAACTCTAACATTCATGACCTCTTTAGCCTCCAAACATAATTTGAAACACACTTTCTTATCTTTTGTAATCAAAATCCCTCGACTTGAGCAATTCTTCATAGTCCAAGCTGCTATAGTGCACCACAGACTGTGTTTACTGTGCAGACTGCATTACCTGGTACTGCATTATTATAAGTTCCATTAACAATAATGCATTTTTGTGTACCCTGTACCAATACTTTAGTATTTGAAATGCAAAAGAAAATACAGCTCTAGCAAATGTTTGTATTATCTCTGCAAATCAGCTACTTTAAATACCATTTTACCTTTTTACATGTCCCTTATATTTTACATCAGAAACCAAATTATTTACTCTGTGTGTTCAATGTATGCTTTTGTGAAGCCATACATACATTTGTATAACTTTGAACGTAGCTATTTCACAAATGCTTTGGAAAATGAAAAAGCCTTGTTCAATCTCAAGTGCTGTGCAAAACAATGCAATGTAAACATTTTTTGGTTTTGTTTTTTTCAAGATTAAATAATAATGCAGGCACACATTTTTAAATAAATCTAAAATCTCTGATCACGCTTAAATTAGTGACCTGATAGGTCTACAGAATGCATAATGCACATAGAATGGGTTTGTCTCCAATTAAATATGTACATAAATAAATAAAACTTGACCAGTAATATATGTGGGGACGTTGCACAGAACCAGGGTAGACTAGATGCACACATATATGAAAACATTGTGAAATTCTCCAGAAAGGTTATATTATTATAAAGGAAACCACAATGACATCAAAAAGAAAGTTCATGAATAAAGGTTTTCAGAAAGCAGAAGATTGCAATATTTAAGGTGAAGTGATGTTCTTGCCACACACTGTACAATAAAAATATCCATCTTTTTTTATTGTCTTTTTGGATTCATTTTGAAGAAACGGAACTGGTTGTAGGAACCATACGATTTCATACATACGTTTATTTTTTTATTTTTGCGGTAATGTGTGTCTTTCAAAACAACAGATTAGAGGCCTACATAGAGAATGGACAGCCACAAAAGGTAAGGTTTATGTAACTCATTATAGCTTCAATTGATGTATTTAAAAACCCTTGGTGTTTAGTGTATTGCAGCAAAGAATGTGGTTTGCATATAATAATTGCAGATGTTGCATGTAGAAACAGAGGTAAATACTGATGTATGGCACAGAAATAGTCAGCCCTGTGTCTCTGTTCAGTGGATCAGAAGATAGATGACACTGACAAGATACTGCTCTTGGAAAATAGGAGTGCTCCATAACAACAGTCAATCTCTGTCAAAAGTATTTCCATCATGCTGATACTAGTACATTTGCGTCATTTTACCTTAAACTTGTCACTAAACACTAGTTACCATTTCTATGCAGACTTGTTTTCCTTTATAGTGAGCCTGGCCCTGTTTCTTTACACATTATTTGGAAAGAACTAGTTTTTATGCCAGTAGTTCCCTACCGTGAAAAACATTCAGTATTCTCAGCAGACCCAGACATTCATTAGTCTTTAAATTATTCACTGAGTGTTTCATCAATAAGCAAGTATCACTGGGAACCAGAATCTCGTAAAAGCATTTATACACAATCTGCAGAAAGTTCAACAACTCATTTAATTCAGAGAATATGTTCAGAGTTCACTTTATCATTAGAAAATCATATTGAGGTGTGACAGGACAGCGTCACGGGCAAGGCTGTTGTTTACCAGGAAGGGAGACTCAGACAGAAGTTGCAGTGAAGTGCTAATGCGCACGTTTAATAATAACAAACAAAACACTGGACATTAAACAGAACAAAACACACGACCAAAATAAAACAAGGGGCAAAATAAAAGGTCTACAAAACACTCACGTCAACGCAAACCAACAGATGGGACGAGACAGCACGGAACATGGAGAAGCCTCTCAGCAGCATCAGCTCTAATCATTCCTTTCTAACCAACACCCGTGGTCACCCTATTTATACACCTGTGAATGGAGCCTTAATCATTTAATCATGTATTCAGTTCATGGCTCCAGCCACATTCCCACATGTTTTGACAGAGAGAAATTGAACCCCCTTCCTGTCAACCCATTATTCCCCACACCAGCACATACACACACGCACCAGCAGGGCTGTCACCCTGCCACACCAGGACATAACCCATGCCAAAAGATGAACACCATATTAACACTGCCATAAAACATTACAACTAGCAGATTGTTTCTGATCTATTTATGTGATAATCAACAATGCAGATAGCAAGTTTATATCCTTGGATTCAAACGCCTACCACTCCTATCTTGTTACATATTCTCCATCTGATTACAGTTCCAATGCCAAGTCTCCAATGGGCCATGCCTATAAATGGTATCAAATGCTATCTTACCCTTTTAATTGAATTGGTGTGATTCAATGAACCAAAGCATTTTACTTTATTACATTTGTAATGTATATGCAGCTATAGCAGGTTGGGGCAATAACAAAATATCTGAATCATTTGCATTCTGCAAACATACTTTTAAGAAACACATTTACACACCAAATGTAGGGCACCATGATAAAATGATGGGAGCTTGTAATTAAACAAGTTGTACTGCCTCGTCGTTATTTGCCAAATGCATTCAATAAAGTTGAAACCAAAATATATGGGATGGGATAAAACTCCCAGAGCATAACACAACATTAGCATGAAATTGAACCCCACTGTTTACTCCAAGGTGTCTGGAGTAATGTATGAGCATGTTCAGCCCGTATGTTTGCCTTCAGGACTTCCTTCAACAGCTCTTGGGGGTTCATGTGCACAGTAGGCTTAAATCGTCCCCAGTGGAACAAGTCTAAAGGTGACGTCACTGGCTATTCAATGGGACCTCAATGACCTGTACAACTGCTTTGATGTTCATTATCTACACAGTGATTTGTTTTCTTGTTGTGCCAATGCTGTGTAACCCATTAAATGCAATTATTTCTTTGCAATTGTTTCTCCATTCCAAAATGTTAGTTCTGAAAGCATTTGACAAAATTCTCACATTTTTGCTGTTCAGGTAGCTCCACCTCCACTTATCTCATTGAACGCCACATTGCCAGCTGATCCGTAGTCATTCATTGCTTTTGCTCAATGTAGAATCTGCATTTCAGAGCATGAAACTGACAATCGCATTTTTAGGTTTTCAGATTTGTGCTTGGGGGCGGTGGGGCGCTCTAACACTAAGTCAACAGGCCAAGAATTTCTTTATGAAAGGAGACAGCAAATGTCAAATTGTAACCCACAGCTCTTCTAAATAAAATGCCAAGACATATCATGTTTGAAATGACAGTATACACTTTGGAATAATTTCATTGGACTGGTGTCAGGCTTTTTTTTTATTTTTACAATGTATGAATGAGAAATAAATCAAAATCCTTAGAAAGAAAAAGAGAAACAAAAACCTTCCCTAAAGTAACCTCAATTATGGCAGAATACTGCATATATTATATATGTATATAACATTGTATGAATATATAACATTGTATGTATGCACTGTAAAGTGATGGTTGATATGTAAACATTTGTTTTATTGATTTTGATAGGACTGAAACTCAGAGAGTGATTATATACCTCCCCCACAACTTGATTGATTAAATGCTGGACATATGGCATGAATCCATAAGGTGAAATAAAGTCAGAATAACACATGCAAAAGTACAGCAAATATAAATATATGTATCTGGTAAAGCCTAAAGTTATTCAGCACACATGTGGTTGTTAACACATTGTAATAACAATCTGCAAATCCACAAATGTGTTATAAAGGATGTTATAAACAGCAATAACCATAGCACTATAAGAATGTCAACTGGCTACAGTAGTATGATAATGTGTAACTAAGAAATGTGTCATTAAAATGTCATTGAACTCTTATGATCTATTAATAAACCCTAAATAACATGATCATACAGTAGCAGGGTCACAATAATATTAATAATCTGGACAAAAAGACATGATAGGTAAGAGGTCAATAGAGACTGACTGCACAGAAGACTGGCAGGTCAAAGGTTATCACAGCTGGGGTGTCAGAATCATTATCTAGCAGCCCAGATAATCACAATACAAGAGCAAAGGAGCCTGTGTATTGTGTTGCTGCCGTTAAGCAGTTAGCACTGTGACCTGGTACTGTTGCTCAACAAAGAGGGTTCTTTTCTTCTTCTTCTTCTGTTTATGGTTTTTCTGTTTCTTCTTAATGTATCCCCAGCGGCCCACCTAGGAAATACCCCCATTAGTGAGGCGACATCGGCCCATTAAACTGGAAACAAGCATGAACATTAGTCAAGAACGCAGTATTGGCAGTGTGCTGGAAATTGAAAATGTGTTTAATTCTTGGCTTTATTTCCACACTGTGCAGATCATTCCTGTTACCCCTGCACTGAAAATGAAGTGTATTTTAACAGTTTATTGTTTAGGAGGCGGGGGGTGGGCATGGGGTGGTTGTACTACTCTGTTGTATTCTATTGTATATGCGTTGTATATATCTCATCCTGAAAATGTATAGCATCCCTGTGATCACTGGCATTATGCATCGAAGACATATTAAATAGGATTTATCCATGCTAAATTCCACTACAATGTCTTAATTTACCCTACTCTTGTACATGGCATAGGCAGTGGAGCAATAATAGCTTGGACACTTTGTCAGGACACCTTGATTCATCATTCAGTCATCATTAATATAGCTCCTCCAATCTAATCTCATTCGGTCCACACACACTAACACCAGTTCCTGCTGATTTTCTCTGGAGGCCTCCCAAGTCCAACTTGGTATTGCAGCATGCATATGATTGTATCATTATATTATCACACTATTAAGACAGAAGACTATTGATCCATCTCAGAACATGCCCTTTCCATTTCTAATATGTGCGGTGTTGAAGCATGGTATTGAATACTTGTCTTACAAAAAAAAAAAGTTTGTTTGTTATCAAATAATAATGAAGTCAGTCGATGCTTCTTGTAAAATGTGCTACAATACAGTACCTTACATAAACCGGAACATATTTCAAGAGAGAAAAAAAATGTTGCAAAATAATGTTTTAACAGCATTTTGAATTGCTTGTTTTTGGTGCTCCACCTAGCCTTCAGGGAACTTAAGACAACTCACAGCTTGGTGAGGAAGAGGTAAACTCAAATCATGGCACTGAGTGTAAAGAGAGGTAGGTTCAAATGTACCTGGCTTGGAATACTGTTGGTAGCTGACACTGATTGAAAATTGAATGTTGGAGTTACCTCTTCAGTCCAAACTGCACTGGTGGACTTTCCTCCCTGAAACTTTGCACAGCTTTACATTCAGGGAGATCGTATGTGCTTTGGTTATTAATCACATTATAATCTGTACCTGCTGCATCCTCAAATATTTGTAAATGTAACCTTCATCGTCAACACTGTCAAATCCATATTCCAGCGCATCGATTAAATAAAGCAAAAACATCTACAGTATATGTCATCAGTGAAGCTGAAAATGTTAATATTCTGCAGGGCTAACCTATGATCAATGTTTTCAGACAGCCTTGTGAATTATTAACTGAAGTGGCTGAACTAGATAAGGAATTGAGTGACAGAGGATGACAGGAGTTAAGAGAGCTGCTTTAGATAAACAATCAAATTTGGCAAGAAATCTAAATCATATAGACTTTAAAATTAGAAATGTGCATGAACTGTAAAACACAGTCTACACAGATGTACAAATATTTGTTTAAAAAACAAATGTAAACTGCAGCTTCTATGTATTTTGCATATATTTTGGACTAGAGTTTTGATTAATCAGTTATTTCTTAGTTCTGAGTATTTTTGCCCATAACTAAAAAAGAAATAATTCTACAAAAGTTGTATACACTGAGCAACAGCACAAAACCAACACAAGCCAAGTAAATATATCTTTAGCGATGCACCATGGTTCAGTTTTGTAGATGAGTGTTGTGGTTCTGTTTGGGTGACTTACCTGGAGTTTCAGGTGTCTTTGTGTTAGTTGTTGATGGCTCTGTCAATATGAGCTTTACAGTTGACTTTAAATTAATCTTGCGTTTGAGTTGTGATGAGAAAGCCTAAGACAGCTTGTTATTATTGGAGAATAAACAATGTGATAATTATAGAAGCTTTAGTGTACCTCTAATAAGTCTAAGGAATGTGAATTGCAGGAGTATTCGATCTGAATACAAATTTACAGTGCAGTGGTAAAAGCAAAGTAAAGAACCTGCAGATAACTGACCCCGAATGACAAAAGACAAGCTGGAGAAAAACCAATTACTGTATTAGCTATACTAACCAGACCGCAGAGTGCTTGTCATAAGTATGCACCTTGCACAGCAAATTGTTTTGCATAAAATAAAATAAAACATACAATAAATCTAAACATATCATGAAAAAAACAGCTAATACCTTGTTTCCATGGACAGCCACCTTGAGTCGACTTGAGTGCGCTTGAACTGGCCTGAATTCTCGAGTTGATGGGCAACTCGACCTGGTGAAAATTGTGCCGTTTCCATGTTTTTCTGAGTTACCCGAGTTGTCACTTGAGTTGGGCAGCAAATAATACCGATTTATAAATATAAGACAAAGAAAAGCCTTATACTTGTATTAATGTTTTCAAATCTTTTCATTCAGTGAAAATGGCGTTCTTAAACCCGGATGTATGGTTATGTTCCCGCCCCCTACAACATTTTTGATTGACATTTAGTGACGTCATTTTCTCCCAGCCCAGATTCAGACTTTTGAATTCAGGCCTGCCCGAGGAGTGAAGCTTGACCAGAGAATTGGGGTTCCTGTCCAAATTGGGAGCCAAGTCATTTAAAAACATGGAAACGGAGGTGGGGGAGGGGCGGAACTCAAGCACATATCCGTTATGCGATCCATGAAAACGTGGTATTACTCTTTGACCTGTTAAGTTTGTCAATTCTGTGGTTTTTTAAAGAATATTTTTGTTACCTTCAGCATTATGACATATCCTGGTTCCGTGCTTCAAAAAGAAAAGAAAAAAACAACTTTCTTCTAAAGAAATGTAATTTATTCTGGGTTTGTGTAATAAAGGCCTCCGGGCCATGAGTAAACATTTCATAAAGCCCCTCTGGAGTTTAAATCGCCTGGTGAAGATAGAAATGTACGATCCCACATACAATAGCTCATAGTGTTATTTTAAAAGAGATGCACTCAGATTTTTAATTGGTTAGACATGAAAGACATATATTTTTCTGTCTATTAGGCAATTAAAATCAGCAAACAAAATAGCCCCTCAAGCGTCTCACATTGGACACAGCGCCCGGCAGCAGAACACATCACCAGAAACCTCTGATTTGCATTTTGCATTACTTTTTGCCTTTCATACAGTCTTCAAAGACTATTATTGTCACCATTTAAATTGCCACTATAATTTTCAACATATTACATTGTCTAGACTATAGTCTAAGCGTGAATAAAAATCAGTGTCTAAACAGTGATATAATTTGCCATGCATTGATCAGCACCCAGGTGTTAAAGACATTAGTGATATTTTATAGGTTCTCTTTTCATCAGTAATGGTGCCTATTAAGGACAATCATATGGGAGAAAACCATGACTGTTTAACACTACAATGAAAACCCTTGATTCAAAACGTCTAATTTAGCATTCAGATAGACACAATTGAATAAATTGGTACTGATGTAATGATGAATGATCTTTAAACTAAATGCTAGCAAGCATTTTTTTTTGTTTTGTTTTGTTTTTTTTAAGGATTGAATGCAGTTTGAAGCACAAGAAAAAAAAAAATCATCTTGAAAACAGGTTTACAAAGGAATTGTACCGGAAGGTTCTAGACCTTGAGGAAAGAACAAAGTATTAATATATAAATAATTGTTATTGCAGCAGAAAAGCAATGTCCACAAGGCAGGAAGCTGTGCAAGCTTTACATTTTTATTAAAGGTGCAATTTCTGCTCACAAAGACACCTCCATGATTTATTTTATTGCATTTGGAGGCTTAGGGGAATGACGACAGTAGCCCCCATCTAAGGAATAACAACTGAATATCTGAGCCTACTTTCTCATGGATAGGAAATTTGGGTCTTGCTAATTCGGTTTGTTAGTACCCAGTTGGGGTTTCAAAACAACTCGACTAATATGCCATGAAATACTGGCTTGTTGTAAATCTGTAGAGCGTTCCGCTGTTTCTATGTGTGCCTCATGCCGCCTACAGTGTTCCTGTCCCAACAAAACAAGACAGCAAGTATAATTATATTCAAGCTCTGTATCTGTAACCATCCCTGAAAATAGCTTCCTGTGGCTCATTATATTTTCACAAATATATGAGGGATTGGTTTGATTTTTCCGGTGCCGGATACTAAGAGGAAATTAAATGTTTTGGGGTTTTTTCTACAGATGTAATAATAGCAATAAACTCTTATCTCCAAAAAAGGGAAGGTCTATGTTTGTGTTTTGTAGAGAGGCATAGTAAGTATGAGGGGAAGCTTTGGAGTCTATGAGAAAGCAGAAAGAAAATGAAGAGCTGTAAATTGTGTTTTTGTTGACTCGATATTAATTCACTTTTTCAAATATTTGATCAGCTGATAAGAATCACTATTCAGATATTTTACTTTTATTTTTATAACTGATTAAAGTAGAGGTGCATCACCATCATTATAGATTGTAGATCACATTTCTATTCTTTATTATATTTATTTAAAAAGAGTTAGAAACAAAACAAAGTTTTGGCCAGATAGCCTTCATCAAGTCTGTAATTATGTGTAAGTACACATGTATTACTAAGTAAGTACTATGTAAATACACAGTAATTAGCAACACAATGTAAAGTGTTACCCATTGTACAGTAACTTGGCATTCAGCCACTCATTTGCATTTACTGTTCTTTACTTTGCTTAACCATATCAATGACATTTCCGTTCCTCACCCTGCTCAAATGCAGTACAGAATAAGAGTTACAGAGTGAGAATCACATTCGTGTTGGCAATTCTGCAATGAACAGTCCAAGAACCCGACCTTTCTGAGCAGTCGAACCTCCACAGGGAGTCTCAGGTGAGAATGTGCGGTTGTCTTGTGTGTGGGGGGGTTGTTCATCTACAAACTGAATCAACCAGAAGGCAGCTGTGTTTAAGAGCTGTCACACTGTCCTTCTGTTTTTATTACAAATGCATTCTGAGATATAATCACTTGTAATTCAGATGTGTAGCAATAACACAATATATACTTCAGTAGAGGTTTATTATATCATCAAAATCCCTTACACCATTAATGATTTTTATGGGCTTTGTAATTATCTGTTAATGCTACTTTTAACAGGATAATTGTACACAGTTATTTACGGCAAATGGTGTAAAGGTGGCGGGTCTAAAATTATGTGGGAGGTGGCCAAAGTGCATCATTTTATTTGAATGAATTAGAGCTGAAGCACTCACTTATAGTGGAAGAACACATGTTGAAATTAACATTTTATAGTCTGAGCATTTGTTTCAGTCCTCTTTATAACACACTGGGGTCTACAATGTGGATTTCTTGTAATGTTTGGTTGATTTTGTTTAAGGGGTTTTGACAATCACAATATCAGAAAGCTGATATTGTGAAAACAACCCCGTCTCAGTGTCTATGGCTTTTTAACTTCATATGCTTGCATGATTTCACAATCACGGAATCATTATTAGCCAATCTGAATGCTGCATTTAATGCAAAAGTGGGCTTCCATTTCTGTATACAGATGTTGTGACATGATGATACTGTACAAAACCACACAGGTGCTTCTGATAGAGTTTAAGTTTAATTTAAAATTGGAACAAATTAAGCATATTTCCATATGATTTGTATAAAAAAAACAACATATATGTTTCCTTGTCACAGTTCTGCTGTTGTTCATGCAGACAAAACAGCTTGGCAGAATCGCATTATACAGTACAAAGGGCAATGATCATGTGGCAACACTGTGACCAGATGCAATTACAGCAATGTAATTTTATACTATGCAATTATCTGTTTATAAAGACAACATTAATAAAGACATCTACTGTCATAATATTCTTATTTTTTATCATCTCAAGGTTTTGCATATATAGACCAGTTCTCAAAGGAGGAATTTAGTTTTGGGCTTTTTACATCTCTTGGGGAAAAGTTGAAATACAAAATTATATATATATATATTTTTTTTTTTCAAAAAGTAAGCATATTTAAATGAACTGGGAGAGGAATATAAAATATTGCAATAAAGAGAGTCAGTAGTTGGCTCAGGGAATGAGATAAGAGTTTGGAACAATTGTCAACCATTTCAATGCTTTTCAACCCACCTGACCTCATGGAAGAGAATGTTATAGTATGAAAAAGGCATTGTGAACAGTTAGGGTTTCTGTATACAAAGAATTGTGATACGTCTTGAATGAAAAACCTTGTCACAGGCATATGGGTTTATTTTGAAGAGGCTATAGCTAAATAATTCCATGAATCTTACTTGTCATACACTTGCATTCACTATATAAGTGTCACATTTTGAAAGCAATTTAAAGATATTGCAGCTAAAAGGTATTTTAATTTTCAAAAATGATATTTCGTACTGTACTAAGTTAATGTTTGCATACTTTACTGTCACATACCACTGTGGCCACCTGTAATCAAAGAAACTAAAAAACGACATTGCAAACGTCTACCGGCAGCCGTAATAGTAGTACAGCACTTCATGTTAGATTTAGATTTTGAAATGTCAGATTTTTTCCTTAAATATATGGGAAACTACAAAGTGGTATGTAATTCAACATGTTAACGTAACATTATTCAGCAGGTTTCATTCGACTTCATTCGAAGCAAAATTAGTTAATTCTATTGGGTAACTTTTGGCCATAGCTGTAGTCTGATACAGTAGCACTTCCTAAGTCGCCTGACATCAGCAATGATTTTTGGGGTGAAAGCATGTCACTCAAAAGGAGGTGCAGCTGCTTGACTAACGACAGGAAAGAAGATGTTGAAGGGCTGGAGAGACTTTCTCTACCCAAGTGAAATAGCATGGCATAAAAAGCCCTGCTGCTCCTGCTGCTTCGCTCATTTAAATAGACCTTAAGGTGTGTGAGAGTGTGTGAGAAACCCTTATTCCATTTCCAATAAAGAGTGAAGCACATGTTATCCAGGGATTAGACAAAGCCTTTCATCATTTATCACTTTCACCTCTGTTACCTCTGGGTGTTTGTAATGCCAGTTTTAGTCTTCACTTCAGTTTTCTCCATTTAAACACGGCTCCAAGATTCTTGCTCTCTTTGAGAGCAGTTATTTATTTTTAAGAGGCGCGTGTGACAAGCCACAAAAAGTTTAATTACATTTCTGACACCAGAATCTATCATGACTGTGCAATTGCATTTCACAGAAACGTGGTTTGAAACGTGTTCTTACTTGATCTGGACCAGGAGAGTTTATATACTGATAAAATAAATGCTGTATTTATTATATATCATTTTGTCACCTGTGTTTCTCTTTGAATGGTAAGTTTTCATACTTACATTTTCCTGATTACCCACTTAGTATCTTAGGTAAAGAGCAAAAATGTCAAATGAGTCATATTTCAATGGTTTTGAGATTTAACAATTTAAGGAATGTTTTGATTAAATAAAGTTCTGTCTGCCTTAACTTTGTATCAGTTTAATGAACATTAAAGAAAAATGGAAAAGCCTTTTTTTATCGGTTCCATAGGCTTTTAAAATAAAACCTGAGACATGGATGTGTGTACTCTTTATGTGTATCCTGTTTGATTCTTTATTAAGGCATTCAGAAACTAGTATTCTGAATAAAAAAAAAAGAATACCTAACAATCGAGGCAATTTTAAAGTTCTTCAGAAATCAAAAGGAACATACTGTATGTTATCACTATTTCATGGCACTAGGCAACCAGAAAGGGTCTACGATCATTTCTTAATATACTTTTAGTTGGAATGCATTAACTGAGAACAATGAAACCCTATCTGCATTCTGATGTGCTGTATCTATAGCTGATTTCACACCCTCTGCAAGGATACCAAGCCTGACTCAAGGTCATTAGAAGCCAAGGTTCCTGGGCAAAGCCGTATGTTGATTCACTCTATACATAAACAAAAGTGAAAGAATTGCTTATTTTGAAAAGTTGTGGCTTTTTATTCTGTGAGGTATTACAAAACAAAAAAAACTTCAAAAAAAAAATAAAAAGCATGTCCTTCATACAGACTTACAGACTGAAAAGGGATAACTACTTGCTCATTAGAGGGTAGATGTAAGTACAGGAGCTATGCAAATAATTGCGGATGCAAAATTAAAATTGCATTGTGGCCAGGTAATTATTTTGCACTGCGCTCTATGTAAGCTTAAAAGCAATGCAAATTACAAATCCTTACAATATTCGCAAGACTGTCTCCTGGAATGCAATGTGCCAGTTTGCCTGTGTCGGTGCAGTCTGTCAGTGTTTTGATATCATGAAATGATTACATGGTGGCATTGTAATAAATTGCCATTGCAGCCCATTGAAATGAATGGAAAGGCAAGGGTTTGATGGTTCAATGATGAACACCTTACCATTTAACTAAAGAGCAGGCTCTGCAGCTGTGGGGTAAGCACAGTCTTATGGAGATCCATTGCAACATCATTATAGTAGACTTTCATTAATGAATTCTGAATAATATCACAACAATCTGATCAGCAGTGTTTCTCTGCACCCTGTATGTCAGAAACACATTCTGTGTGTTCAGAGAACCTGCTTCATAGCAAACAATAACAAAACACAAAATTGTCATTATTTATTACTAGCTGAGTTCTGGGGTCAATTGAACCATCTTGTCCCATGTTATTATTTGTTTATTTAGCAGACGCCTTTATCCAAGGCAACTTACAGAGGGTGTGTGAACTATGCATCAGCTGCAGAGCCACTTACAAATACGTCTCACCTGAAAGACGGAGCACAATGAGTCAGTGGCTGAGGTGGGATTTGAACCGGACACCTCCTGGTTACAAGATCTTTTCTTTAACCACTGGACCACACGGCCTCCTTATGTTGAAACAGGACAGTGAGTCTGAATACTAAAGGGACTCAAAGACTGGCTTTTAATTATCATTATAGAAAGCAAGCATGTGGTTAAGCAGGGCAAGGGATTTCTAAGGCTTAGAGGGTAGGTCATGATTTGTAATCATTTATTTATTTGATCCCCTTGCCCAAAGTCTTCTCAATCATGTGTTTCTTGTCAAAATTTTTCCCTGCCTACAACAGCCAAAGCATGACCCTCAATATGTGATTTTTGAGTTGTTTCCTGCAATATATGAGAAAGGATCCTCCCTCCCCCCCCCCCAAAAAAAAAGTATAACACATTATGTTCAGAGATGCCTCATTAAGAGCTCATTGAGAAGATTACAAATGCAGCCTTTTTTTTCCTCCATAATGCCATGAAATGCAAAATCAATAATGTTTGAAAACCTTGTTTCTTTCTGGGGTCACAGTTTGAAGCCTACTTAAAAGGTTGGAGCGATCCTTTCATTAATATTTAATCAATTGCTTTAAAGTTCAAAAGTTCAAAGGTAATTAGCAAGGAAAACTGTAGCTATGATTAAACAACAGCTGCTCTTTGCAGCAGCCAAGGCAGTTCAGGTTATACTGGGAAAATGTACCTGCTACTATCATTAAGCTTTAATGTGGCTCTGGCCATACATTTTAGCCTATATGATCCTTAGGGTCTTTTTAATGGAAGTTTTACATATTGTTTCTACTGAAGACTTTTTGAGGGATATAATAAATCACAAATAATAATAATAATAATAATAATAATAATAATAATAATAATAATAATAATAATAATAAAATAATATAAATGAGCTAAATTTGTTTATTTATGTCTTATGGCAGCAGTTTTGTTTCAGCGCAACCTGTGCTTCTCCTGGATGGTAAAACGCAAGAAAATAAAGTAAGCCAGGACTATTGGTACCTATATTATCAGAATTACACTGGCAGCAGCCTGTATGAGTTATATTCCATAACTGAAATGTGTGCCACATGTTGTAATATTGTAAACTTCCAAGAGTAGGTGATTAATAGGTATCCCTTGAAAGGTAAAGTATTAATGTGCTTTTGTTCTGGCAGTAAAGCAATTTATATGGTAATTAAATGAAATAATAGAGGGATTTAGAGACAGAGATGATATCTAAATTACACTTCATTACTGTAATGTAATAGCATCATATCAAAAATCCATATATTGACACATTGTTCTAAAAAAACGACTTTTTTTTTACTCGTTAACTGATTTACTCTACTTGAGCGTCTTAGTATTTTTTTTTAATCTTTTATTGCTTGACATCCCAGTACATGATTATAGATCAGCAAGCGTTCACATGACATGTTTGGCACAGCTTCAAGTAAAGACACTCAGGATTAGCAATTAATTAACATGATGCAATTATTGTTAATTAACACTAATTAAAGATCATTTAAAAAGGCACCTTTTAATAATTACAAACAAATGCAGGACTCTGTTGAGAGTGAGACACAGGCCCTAATAACATAATGTTATTATTATTATTATTATTATTATCATTATTATTATTATTATTATTATATATTTTTTATAGATTTAAGTTGTATATGCATAGAACTGTTTCAATATTGTAGTTAAAGAAGCAAAAGGTCTAAAACAGTTTAAATAATTAGTATCAAACTTGATTTATCTATAAGAAATACAACTCCTTAGCTAAAAGGCCTTTTGTCAGTCAAGAGTAAATGGAATGTTGCATAAACATGAGGGAGCGTGTCTGTATGAGGATTCTAAAGAAACCCTATACCTTTTTAGAAAGAAACACCTAAACAATAAAAAAAACACACACACATAGAGTACTGTATATATTGCATAGAAAACCCAAACCGCGAAACCACTAGCAGGATTTACAAACACTTACTGTATCACTTGAGAAGGGCGCATCGCATTGATCCTCTTCCCAGTACAAACACTTACTGTATCACTTGAGAAGGGTGCATCGCATTGATCCTCTTCCCAGTACAAACACTTACTGTATCACTTGAGAAGGGTGCATCGCATTGATCCTCTTCCCAGTACAAACACTTACTGTATCACTTGAGAAGGGTGCATCGCATTGATCCTCTTCCCAGTACAAACACTTACTCTCTCACTTGAGAAGGGTGCATCGCATTGATTCTCTTCCCAACACTCTCCTTTCTTCAACTAGCTTCTGCTTGGCTCTGCAATTTATCCTCTCCTAACTCAAGCCCTTAATGGTGTTCGGTCCTAAACCCTCCCTGCACGAGTGCTTGGTTGAAAGTGAACCCTAAAACAACCCACTAAAACAAAGCAAATGCAGGGACTCATTTAGAATTAAGGGCCCCTCCCTAGTGCAAATCCAGTGAACACCCCCAGCTAGCGATTCATGTTGCTCTGTTTCTGTAATAAGAAATGCATGATTTAGGTCAAAGATATAAACAAAAATGTGGTATAGAAACAGAAGTAATATTAAAATGTACTGTTCCAATGCTGCAATCTGCTTCCCAATTAACTGACAAACTCAATTAGAGTGGATCAATAAGTACTTAACCTAAATCAGTGTCTAAAGTAAAACGCAATGCTTAACTGATAGATTGACAATCGATAATTACGTAAGAGTGTAACCTCTAGGGGTTAATCTTACTGGACAGGACGCCCTGTGGAATAAAGAGAATCTATTTCTCCAAAACCACCGTTCCAATAGGTATGCATCTGGTTTTTGATTGCTTTCCTTCGAATCCAAAAATCAGCAGACAAGCAGAAGGAATTGAATAAACCATATTCCCTGAAGCCCTTCAGACCTGGCCTGGTTCATTATTGTTTTTCAATGTGGCACTCTCATTTCACAGGGCTAGATTAAGTGCTGTTTTATAAGACCTTCGCTACAGATTTATAGGTTAAGTACCAGGATTTTCAAAGCAGTTTGAGGAACAATGATTGCATTAGACCCTGTCAATCATACATATAGCACTTTCTGCAATGTGCATGATCATGATCATGACTTTCAAGTTCACCTCGAGTAAAAACCCTAGAGCAATCATAACTCAATCACGAGATCTTCAGGGATACTGAATGAAGGAGAGTTAATCCTTTCTTTCTCCTGCAGGTGTAGTTGGAGTTGCAAATTAGTTTGTAACCAGTTGTTTTGGTAATATGATTGATTTGTCTTTAGTAGTTTTAGTCTATTAAAAGATGCACTCAGAACAACAAGCAGCCCTATTAATATACTGTAACACCCACTACCACCACTGGAAATGCAGGATTAAAAGTAGACACATGTTTTGAAGGTGCTTTACAGTTTTCAGTGTTTTCGGTAGATTATGTACTTTTTTTATATGCATTGATGGACAATATTTGGTCACAAATCTCTATGCAGAGTTGGATCTGGTCAGTTCTTGGATGAGGGCCCTGCTGTGAATATCAAGCACTGCAGAAAGTGGTACTGGTGGGCCAGTAAGGGTTACCCTGAGCCAAAAAATGCATCCATATAAATCAAGGTCCTTTCCAAATTGTAGACATTAAATATTCAATCAACACTGTCTTGTCAAAGACATATTTAAATTCCTCCTACCTTGGCTACCATAATTCTCATTTATCTTTATAAATGGGGACAATCAGTCCCTCATAATATCTTGAATAACACAACAGTATTTTTAAGAGGAAAACAAACTAAAGGTTGCAGCTTACAAAGTACAGGTCAACATTTTTTATCGTCTGAGAAGAAAAAAAAAACGTACAAACATTAAATTACAGCTTTTAATGCAGCATCAAAAGAGACTGGTTTTCCAAAGACGTTTGATGTTTTAGACATCAAAAGTGTTCACCAATGAGGTCAACATAAACATATGAAATATAACCGCCTGCCTTGGGTACAGGTTATGCACTGATCTGAGGAGTAATCAGCTGCAAGATGTACAGCAAAGAAGTATAAGATAACATCTGGTCCTTCATTTTGCAGGTACAATGCTATACAATTCACAAGCTATTGAGCCAAAATTGAGTTTTAGTGTTTTCTATAGACTCTTCTTGAATCTGATAGATGATTGATGTGATGTTTCTCTAATTTAAAGTTACATTTTGCAATGATTACTGATCTAAATCTCCCTCCCTTGATTATGTATTAGTAAATGCTTTTCTGTAAACACATGGCATCATGAACACTGGTCTTGTCTGTCTGCATTAGTTTATAACATGTATTATTACTTTTCAGTATGGTAAGTAATGTGTTCTTACTTACATGTTTCCCATCACAGTGCTAAGAAAAAAAAAAAAAATTGTTGTATAAGCACTGACAACCTGTCAGACATCACCTTGAGGGAAACCACACCAGACTATCGCTTCTTTTCAAGCTTTATTAACATGTCAATCCTGAGGCAGATATGCTCTGAACTGTGGGCATCACCATATGTCTGAGCAACATTGCTTTCTATTAGGATTCCATTTCATTCTCAGCAGCCTGCTGTACATTTAGTCAAATCACTAGTTTAAGATGGTGGTAACTGTTCAGCTTGGTAAACAGAGAACATGATCATACATTTGTTTCCAGCAGTGATCAGCTCATGGAGAGCATGCATCGAACCTTTCCATTAGTGTTCTACTTGTCAGACATCTGATTTGAGCAGGTATCATTGCAATGCAATAACATGCCTCTCAGAGGTTAGTTTGCAATGTGTCTGCCTCTCAGAATACAGTGTACATTAATGAAGGCAATCTGTCTAGCTGTTGTCTTTACACACTCCTTCAAATGATGTAACACAATTGGTACATTTGGATAAATAGACCAACTCGTTAAAATATGCAATGTTTAATTGAAACAAACGTTTAAAAATACTAGGAATGCACAGATAAAAAAATAAACTATCTCAATACCTGTTTAATCAGTGATACTGGAAGACAAGGATTTGAAGCAGTGCAGTTTTACCACAAGGGGCTGTCAGTTAAGATAAGTGAGTGGAACTGAAGTTGTCTTTGGAGTTGTTGTGAGCATTTATAGTCACCTCATGCTCCAGGCTTTTGTTTTATACCAGAACAACTTTAAATGCACTTCCACAAGATGAAAATCTATTTTTCACAGTCGATTTCAGCAATGTACTGTACACTCATTTCTTCTTTGCCCCATTCTGCACAGCTGATATCAGCAAACAAATATAAAGCATTTTGGCACCAGATCAACAGTTCAGCAAAGGTAATCAAGTCTCCTGCTGTACATTTTTAAGTTACAACTTATTGTGAACTAAATCTTTTTTTAATTTTTTAATCTTCATTAAATAATCATGTTAATTTTTATATCAATTTTTTATATCAAGACTCATTTAATATTCTTAACTGCTTTCAAAGGACTTGCTTGTGGCTGTGCCTGACCTACTTAAATTAAAGCATGAACTGATGAATTTCTGCGGGCAGACTTACAGGGCATCACAAACAGGTTCAGCACTTTTTGTCAAAAAAGTGGAACCGCTGTGATTTGCCTGTGTCTGTGTGTCTGTAGAAGCAAGTAAAGTTCTTGCTCTAAATTTGATTACATTTAAAACAAATGGAATAGTTCATTAAGAAATATTTTAGAATTTAAGCACAGTTCATTATTTTTTTATTTTATTTTATTTAAGCGACCATAACATCAACACCATTTTCAAGTACATAGGACTGGGTCCCAAAGCGTTTAAACCCAAATTGGCATAGCATTGTCCATAAAACAGAAACTCACCCAATAAAGTCACTAATCACTAAAAAGCTGATTTTCCATACTTGGTAGGGTGTGAAACCTACATTGAAATTTATGAAATTTACGCTTTTTGGAATTTGATGGTATAAATTTACTCATAAAAGTACAAATGCATTTTTTTTTGGTTCATTTGCAAATTTGTACAGTTTATGCACAAGAGTCCCTAATTCTCAGTTCTCATTTCAGTTTGACATATGCGTAATTTAGAGAATTATGTGTTGTAATTAAAATGCAAATCGACAATTTTCTGACATTCATCAAAGTGTTTTTAATGTAAATATAATCAAATGTTATTATCTGAAACTGTCGCTTCCACTGATTTCCTTATCAGTCTGGACCTACCAACAATTTTTAACAGAATCAAGGGCTATAGATTTATTTACTTTCTTTGGGTGCACAACAATTTTTATGTTAGCACCAGTATTACTTAAGATTGTACTTCCAAAGAGATGGTTCCTATTTGTTTGCTACACTTTAAGGTCAGAATTGAGCCTTCCCATTTTTAAGTGTAGACAGCCTCACTTACTATTTATAAAGGGGAATCCATATGACATGTCTAATCAAAGGTCCCTGTAGGGTCCCTAACACCACAAACCTTGAACTTTAACCTTTGATAATTCACCAATAATAGGGCTTCAATTTCAATCATTTTAATATTTTTTTAAAAAGGATTCATAATTCCTGAATCCACTAAAATGATGTGTGTGGGTAAGCAGCACTGTCCTGTATTGACAATAACAATAATAAAACATATGCAAATTCAAGCATCTGCTGGTGATGGTGTTGTTACAGTTTGTTTGGTTTCTTTGTTTTTGACATTTAGATTTTTTTACCCAGTTTGAAATGTCGGAATTGAATGCCCCCCTCCCTCAGACCTAAGCAGAGAATTAGCTATTGAACCCTGGAAGTCTTCGACAAAACTTACCTGCTGCCTGACCAGTAGTAGGGGGCACTATGGCCGAACCCCAGTCCATTTTCCCTGCCTAGCCTGTGGGAATGTAATGACCATCGTAGCGCACCCCTTTGGACAAGATTGGCATCTCAGTGCAAACAGCATTTGAACCTGCAGCTTACAATGTTATGATTACCGGACGCCAGCCAGCAATGCCATTACTAGGTAAGCCTCTCATTGCTTTGAGAGCAATATTTTATAATCAGCTCCTATGCCTTTAATCCTACAAAGACACGTCTGTTTCCCTATTGATAAAAAGCTAAACTTGTCTGCTAGGTGGAAACCATGCTGCATTTAGCCTTTAGACCCCCCCCCATTACTATTTTATCAAAGATCTGCTAAAACCATGCTCTGAATGCATAGTAACCACAGTGTTGCTCAAGACACTTCTTTTTATCATCATTTGCTTTTTCATCTTAAAACTAATGAGCTTCCTTTGCTGAAGTGGATTGCACTATGGAAACAAAAAAGGAGATTGCTAATAGCATGTCTGCTGTTTCCATAAAGATTGAGCAAAAGGCTTTTTGAAGTTGGGAAATGCACTTTGCATATTTATCTCTCTGCCTCTCTGTGGCTCTCTGCTCCAATCCGCTGGTGGACAGGCTTTGAAATATGTTTCTACGTTAATGATAACACTTAAGCAGGATATTCAAACCTGTCTTCATGGATTTCATTAAGTAGAGTTTTCTCAAACTCGATGAAGAACCAGTTGAATAATTTCCCATAGAAAGTATGGTTGGTTTTTTTTTTTTTTTTTTTTAAATAAGCGAATTAGATTTTGTATTATGTTTGCTATCATTCTGAATCATATCTGTCTTTGAGTTTACTTGGAAAACTGCTGGGCTTCAAACAAACATAGAGTTAGGGTTAGGGTTAGGGTTAGGATGAAGGTTAGGGTTAGGGTTAGGATGAGGGTTAGGGTTAGGGTTAGGATGACGGTTAGGGTTAGGGTTAGGATGACGGTTAGGGTTAGGGTTAGGGTTAGGGTTAGGATGAAGGTTAGGGTTAGGTTAAGGGTTAGGGTTACAATGAGCTTGAGGGTTTGGGTTATATGTATATATTCCTACAGATGTCAGGACTGCCCAGTCCCTGACCACATTCCGGCGCCTCCTTAAGACTCACCTCTTCAAAGAGCACCTGTAGAACTCCTCTGTTTGTATCCTGGGACACTATCACCCTTCATGTAAATGTGCTTTATTTTGCTCTTATCAGCCCCTATTTTTACTGCATTTAATCCTGTACTTCAGAATACTGTAATCTGCCAAGTTTTTAACCTGTAGTACTTTGTATTTAATCACATCCTGATGTAACTATCACTATTTAATCATATCCTGATGTAACTATCACTATTACCTGCTGTATTATTGAATTGTGGTTTGTCAAACTTGTACTTTACTTGAACAAAAGTTCTTGTATTTCTTGCTCTTATTGTATTACTTGTATTGTAACGCTTGAAATGTTTTTGCTTACGATTGTAAGTCGCCCTGGATAAGGGCGTCTGCTAAGAAATAAATAATAATAATAATAATAATAATAATATACACATACAGTATGGGTATGGTCTCCATCCCTGTGTATGGTTTCCTGTTCTCACCCCTAGCCTATAACAACTATTAGTAATTATCACCTCAGCTGCTGCTTTAGGTACACACACATTGTAAATCAGTGCTGATAAAATATAACTGGAGTAGAGTCGACTTCAAAAACACTGTCACTCATACTAACATGGGCAAAAGCAAGCTGAAATACAAGTTATAACAGTCCACACGACTGAGGTCATGCAATAATAAGTGACATCCCTGGTGTGAAAATGCTATTTCTGCTGAGCTTCCTTCATAGCCCTTTCAAACACCCTGAGTGAAAGCAACATTGCCATTCTGATGATCAGAGAGCACTAGAACTCTGTGAAACACACTATTCATTCTTTCACAGCCTTCACCATTATCATATAGCTTGAGGAGGAATTCTTATTTATTATTCAAGCACTCAATCATACCCTTATCTTAGTTTCTAGTCAATGGTATTATTAAAGGTATAGTGTCCAATTCTGATTTGGTTTTGCGTGTTTAACAATGCTGTTTTTAGTGCTAAACCACAACTTGCACTTGCATTCTGCAGCAGTTTATCATTCCAAAGCAGCCCAAATCATTTAACAAAACTAGTAAAAGTAATTTGTCAAGGTATCCATTCAATTAAACACACTACTAAACACTAGCTTCATGCTAATCTTCAGTATCTCGAATGTACAGCATTTATCTTTGTGTTTCCCTTCCTCTTCACATCATATCTGCTCAGAGCCTCAGGTGCCTTTAAATATTAAAAAGCATGAAAACCCCCCTTTAGAACCTTTGAAATGGAACATGCTTCACGTTGATCTGTCCTGAAGACTCTTTTCTGTTTTCTGGAATAGAATTCTTCTAAGATATTGATTGTTGAGCCAGTTGAGCTAGAAAGAATCTCTTTCACTCTTTCACTACCAAAAGTCAATATTTAATTTTTAAACTATTATTGTGTTATTATATATTTTATTACAAAACTCACAAAAATGGTCAAATATATTTTTTCTTTTCTCAAATGAATGCCAGCAGGCAAACTGTGCAGTGTTGCATAACTGAATACTGCACTATTCTCCTACTGCACGTCATTCAACCCATGTATTAATTAAAGTGCTTCCCCCGTTCCCCTGCTTTCTTCCACAGCAATATGAAAGAATCTAAAAACTGGAGCAATACTTCAGCAGCTGCCATCTTTCAAGATATCTTGCAAGAGATTGTAAACATCCTGTTCACAGACCATATAAAAGTGCACTTGAAAAATGCATTGTGAACACAAACTAACTCGGTCCTGAAAGCTTGCATCCAAACGAACTCGGTCCCTTTGCTCGCAGATAAGTGTAAACAGCAAGCACATTGATACATTGTTTCAAACTAAACGAACCAGACAAGTCTGTTTGAAACGGACCCAGTGTGAATGCAGCTTTAGAAACAAACTCTATCTTGTGCTTACACTGTGAGCCTCCAGATTAAGTTCAAATATGTATACCAAATATGAGATTTGTCAACAGAAAAATAATGAATGAATAAGTCCAGCAGTCAGGGTCTGCTCCTTTAATTAGAGCTTCAGCTGTCCGACAGAAAATAGGGCACAGGTCTTTAACACACCAGAAAAAAAGCTGGGATTCAGACCATCAAAACAGCTCCCCAATATCATGGCTTTCTCCAAATACCTCTCTTGGCTCTCCAGATCACAGCTTCTATCAAATTGCTACTTGATCAGACAGACGCGTTCCTCTTAATGAGTAAATAGCTGTCCATATGTGCTAAATTACCAAAGCAATTAACCAGTTGTCCAATTGACCAAGCCAATTGTTTGCCATGGGTCTCTTAAATTGCTTGGATTCCAACACATTTCCAATTGACGTTGTTTTGCTAATGGTGCACTGCAGTCACAATTTCAGTCACTTTTTTACCTTAGTTGCTCCATGGTTCTAAACAAACTGGAGTTTCCATTGGAAATGCTTATAACCCAAGCAATCCATTATTCATGTCAAGCCCTCTTCTACTAATTTGAACAATTTGCTCTTATTCTGTCAATACCCACTAGTAATAAGATGTCATGGCAATTCTCACCTATAATAAGGTTTTTCTGCTATACTCAATGATAATAAGATGTGCAGGCAGTTTTCAGACAGGTTTTCTATACTCATTCAGCCTAAGTGCTGTATTTTAACCTCAGGGTTTCTTACAGGGCTACAGCACTATAGGCAGTGACTGATCCAGGTATGTATTATAACAAATACAATTCAAATCCCTACATCTCTACAGCACATTCTCAATATTTGCTCTTAAGCAACTGCATTACTGTACTTCATTATTACCTACATTTGTATATGCATTATTCCTTATACTGTTACTGTGTAATCTCCAAGCAGGGGCATGGGATATGCAGGGTACGTGCTGTGTTTTGAGAAAACGCAGGTAATCCTTTGCTTTCATATAAAAGTCTGTAGATACATGTTCATTTTTTCTTTCTTTTCTACAGTTTTCTAAAATGCAAGCCCATGCATTACACAAACAAATTGTATAGTGTTTTGCATTGTTTCCCTCCCCTCTATAAAATGTATTTGAACAGTTATTTTGTATAAGCAAGCAAGCTGTCCGTTGCTAATGTTGTGCAGCGTGCCAAACAGATAATACATTTAAAGCTTAAAGAGTCAAGCTGGGAATAGATATTTAACAATTTTATACAAATCCCGATTCTTAATGAAATACAAGGGTTCACTTAGGATAGAGTCATGAAGCCAATCCAATGTGACAGTATAGATAAATTATTTATGATGAAATCAAGCATCCAAAAAGCACATCCTTTTAGCCTGACCTCATGTTGCATGGATACTGACTATATTCTCCAGCTTTAGGTTGCATGGCAATGAAATACCCTGTTACAAAATGTCACCTTTAAAATAAGTCATTGACTTCTACATACACAAAACCATTAGCATTTCCATTATGTTACTCCCCTCTTGCCTGTAAAAGGGTTATTGCAGCATACAGTGCACGAGTATTGCATTTCACTAGTAACTCAGAATCCCTCTGCGGTGACAAGCCATTGTAAATCTGCTTATACATGTACATTTTTTTTAACTTCATATAATAAGGGAGTTCTGAGACTTTTATAAGTAGGTTAGATGCTGGATTCCTATTATGGGGGTACAATTGGTGTAACTTGAATTAAAATAAAGCACAAACCGGCCATATTGTTTGACTCAACGAAAGGTTAACGCACATGGACAGACTGCTCTAAAAAAAGGCAGGGTTTTTTTTTTCAATTTTAAATTTTTTATGGCCGCACCAAGAAACCCTGCATTCCAACAGCAAGGGAGTTGTGTCTGATAGATAGATGTGGATCTAGAAAATGTAATTTTACATCTGAATATTACCACAGTCCATTCCCTTTAGAATAATGTAAGTCCACATTAGAGGCAGCTACGCAGCACTTACAAACATATAGCAAAGAAATAACAGATATTCCCCTGAAATCATTACCAAATAAAACACGTAGCAACCTCAGTCTGCCCAAGAGGTTTTTTAGCAATTTTTTGAACCTGGTAATGATTTCTTGACTCACCTTTATAGACCTTTCTCAGCCATCCAGTCGGCTATAATTATTCATACAGTTCTACTCTAAATGTTCTGCTCTTCAACTTACCTTACTTCATGCATATCTCCATGGCAACCACGTTGAAGGTAAAAACTTAAAGGGCAGTAGGTTCTGTTTTGACATTTACAATCTACCAGACCTTTTCTGTCAACTATTTTTAATTACTGGTACCTTTTAATCTTCAGCTACTTAACTTAAAAGCTGGCCATACATGACTGATGTCATAGGATCAACTCAGAATAAAACATCACCATGTCTTTCCCTTATCATTCTCCGAATACTGGTTATTTGAGTCTATAACACTGTTTGACAGCAGAGTCAGTGAACCAAAGATCTGGCTTTCTTCAACTTAGACACACCACCTGCAGCAAAATCATACTCCAAGTTTACTGTCTTACTGATTAATTCTAACCTTTGTCTCCTTAGAGAATCCCACAATCCACACTGACTCTGTTTTACACTCCAGGTTTAAAGCATCAACAGCTTGAAGCAAAAGAAAACAAAAAAACCCAAATGCTTACCACATGAACATTTACTGGCACTGCTGTTGGTTTTCAGGCACACTGTAGAGTCTCTTCATTTCCTATGCAGTTTACTTTTAGGACCGTTTAAAGAATGTGGCTTCTGGAAGGTGACAGAGGTTCTAAGAGAGGTTCTGTCGCTCATTATTAAATAAATAAAAAAAAGTTTTCAGTTAAAAGACTAATTTCATCAAACTACAGCGCCTTGCAGCTCCTCAGCTGCAAGTAGAAATCACATCTCATCTGTTAACCAGCTCTGCCCCCTATTGTCCACAATTTAAATAGGGAATCAGCCAGCACAGCCCTTCAAGAACAGTGCCATTTCACAATGCATTGAAAGCTTTTGCGACCATGTCTGCTACACAGGGAGATGTGCGAGTTAAATCTAAGTATAGTCATTCTGGATTTGAGGATGTAAAACCCCCAATAGTGTCTCAATTTGGACTAAAGAGACTAAATGATTTAGCCCAACAGAACCAAACCAGCATACATGTGTTCTATCGTTATTGAGCCAGACTGGGGTACCCTCCTGTGATGCTAACTAAATGGCCAGGTTTGTGGATTGAGTGTTTTTTTGCTAGTATTAGGGCTCTTCAATAGAAAACCGGTATGTGCTTAATGTAAAGCCAGGACTTATGCAGCTAGTCTTTACGTTTTACAAATCTTTATTGTATATACCCAGTGCAAACCTAGATAACCGTGATGATCTCAAGTGTACATTATTGCAAGTTAACACTGTGTACTATACAATTACATGTCATATCCTGAGCTTTGCAATGGCAATCCAATCAATACATGCACTTGTATTTGGTTGTCTGATGGGATACTTTAAGTGAAGACTTGCAAACACCCTAGAGTGCTCAGTACTCTATATAACAAGAAAAGATCATGGCTCTCAGCCAGTGGAATAGAATACCAGAAAAGAGACACAAAGATGCATTAAAAACGGGTTTTCACTCCAGGCACCAGCCAGCGCTGTGCTTTTACATCCCTCTAATTAGTTTCTATAGAAGTTCAGATGATTTATAATTTGACACTGTATCGCAGGACATTGCCCAATCACATGATGGGCACAGTTATATGTTACAAACGCTTATTTCCTAAATAAAAGGAAATTCTGAAAAATGATATTACAGTGCTGTATCAATTAGCATAATCCAGAACAGTTCCCATAGCAACAGAGTTCACCGCAGTGTATCCTACACCTGCTGACCCAAGAGAAATGTTGAATTCATATATACAGTCATATGCCCCCCTGTGATATGATGCTTTCCACTGTGAAGGTGAAGGTCAGAAAGAAGATGCACCATTTCATACATTGTTGGCAAGGCTAGTTGCTTCCAGCTGCCTTAAAAGATTCATTTCAAGGCTATTACACAATAAATACTGTAGCATACATCCAGCCAGCAACTTTAAATGTAAAACCTATGGGACTGAATTTGTTCAAAAAAAGAAATTCATGATGTCTCCTCATTAATAAACCCTGCAATATTTGACCCCTCACTCTGAGTTAACTATTTTTCCCATACCAAGCTCAGTAGGATATTCTCTCCTATGCCTTTCTGACGCAAACACACTGACAGATACATAAAGAAATGCACAGCATGCTCATCTTGTAAACTGCACACAAAGCTAGACTGTTCTATGAATCCACAGGAAAGGTGGGAAATGTTAAAATAACCCAGATATAGATACAATAACTGTAGAAACAAACACACTGTACACATACATCTGTACTGTAACCAACATTCAAACTCAGTTCATTCCAAGAGATGTACATGCATCCAATTTTAGGCACTCACTCATCGGAAATTAATCAACATAGTTTTGTCAGGATGAAGAATTTAAATAAAATGTATCTCCTGAAATATGAGATTTTATTATTTTATGGTTGACGAAGGACAGACAAGCTTTTGAAAGACACAATTTAAAAAGTTCCATGGTCGGGTAAATGCTATATTGACTTTGTCTGTGGGTAATTGTGTGCCTGAAATCTGTTTCCACTTGACATTGTTCGTAAAATAAATGGAATTTGTTCTGGAGACCTCAAGAGGCCGTTCTCGCTGAGAGCAGAAAGTTTCAAAATGAGCTGAAGACTAAAGTACACAGCTCTTTGTTTGCACTTCTAAAAATACATCAGTGTGAGCCGACACCACAATTCACCAGAGAGAAATATAAAGGCATCATTAGGGGCAGTTCCATTATCCGAGAAGTGCTGGAAAAGAAATTAAATGGTTTAAAACTGTAAAACAGCTAATCATGTGTGAATTTCAAATGTAGAAAAGAGAAGCAAGAAAAAAACAAGACAGTTAATGCAGCTACTATGAACTTTTCTTTTGCAGCAACACAGGCAGTTTTTTTCTGTCCCAGTTTAATAATGCAGATTAATGACATGCTACAATGTTTTTTGGTTTTTTTTGGATTCTCATATGGCATTGAATAGGCTCTTCCACAGGAGTTATACAATGCTATATGACGCAAGAGTTGATGGTTAGATAGAATGGGGCCAGGTGCTCAGAAAAGTGAATAAAAGGTTGTCAATGGCTACCAACTTACTCTCGTTGCCCAGCATTTGTTCCTTAGTTCCAAGATATGCTCCAGCTCTATATTAGCAGCAAGTAATTACAGAAACAGTGAAACCGCAATGGAACTGTAGGCGTAGGTGCTATTCAGAAAGACAATCTTAAGAACTTATAGAAAGGCGCAGTTTTTGATCAGAAGTTCGCTTTTCAAAATACCATTGAAACTTCAAAGATAAAAAAGGAACAGCTTGTTCAACAATGGATTTATTACACCACTAAGTGTACAATCTTCTGTTATTAACTGCATTTTGACAATTAAGTTTTGCATCAGACATACTGCAGCTCCTCGTGTTGTTTCACATGAAATAGAATTCAGAAAGGCAGGTACTGTGTTAACTCTATTGTTATCAAAAGAGAGATTGGGTACTTTTGGTGGTAAAATGTGACTGACTCTGTGAACATTTATGCCAGTATCCCGGAAAGAAAGTTTATGGGTAGACTTCTATAGTAATTATGGAAGTGGGTCCTCTGAATTATTATTTGTTTCTGTATTCATAAATCTAGATTATGATATTTAGTCGTTCACATACAAGGAAAACACCCTACCCATCCCTCCCCTTAACCACTGAACTTCAGGGGACCGGTGTACCAGATACTGCCCCTTTCGTGTTTTACAATGAGTCATATATAAAGAAAGATTGTCACTGAAGCCTGCTTTGTCTCACTGTACACAAAACATGTCTAATGTATACCGTTTTCTATTCCCCCTAAATTATAATCACTGCCTGTTTCATAAATGCTGGAAAATTACACCATCCACCTACTTTCACAGCCAGCCAGAATCTGTTATCACTGAAGGTCACTGATAGAAATTATGAAGGGTAGTGACATTTAATCTATTTAAAGAACCACTACAATCCATAATAATTATAGATCAGATATTGAAATCTTTTGTACTACAATTGTATCTGGTTCTTGTTCTTGTTTGTCATATAAGTTGCTTAGGATTTTTGTTTGTTAGTTTTCATAAATATTTTTACATAGTGTTTTTTGCTTCATTTAGATTGAATTTAAAGCTCAGGTTTCACATAATTACATTTGAACTACTCGCACATGTTATAATAAAGTGTTATGCAAATCATTTTATATTTGTAATATATAAAAATACATCTTTACAATGGGAAAGCAAAACCTGTTAGTAATAAATGCAGTCTCTCTTTCTCCTGTTATCGAGCATCAGTGACCCAAATCCGAAGACATTTCCAGTACATTTCATATCCATGGCCATTCAACCTTTCTGAAGCTGGCAGAATCCCATCATCGAATTCAGCACAGCAGAAAATGACAAGAAATAATAATACGTTAACATAGTAAATGAAATAAAAAAAAGAAATAAATGGGGTAGCCTGAAATATAAATCATCTAGGATGTATGCAATAACTGTGAATGATATGTTCATTGAGAACAGAAGTTATTAACAACATATATATGACTAATCATTAGGATTACCTTCTTTATCCATTTAAACCGGCTTCATTAGCTGTATTTACATCCTGGCTGACACTGATGGATTGTCATTTATGTATTTATTTATTTAGGTCTGAAGCTATTGAACAATAAATCTCTCCATTTAGAGTTTTCTTTATTGCCAAACCTAGTGGTATGCTGAGAGATTATGCAATCCTATTAAGTGATTACATTTGTTTGAATGTATTGCTCCTGCTACGGCGTGTTAAATTCTTTGTTATCCTTGCCTCCATACTGCACCTGATTGCAGTAGGTTCCTGAGTGCTTGGTAGGGTGTGTATAAAGCAAGGGTTGGGATTGATTGCCCCATTGGCCACCTCACTTATGGAATGGTGGTCAAGGAATTGAGTCACATCAACATCATCAACCACCCTTTTACTGATATTGTTATTCAGATCACAAGAAACATTCTGAGAAAAAAAATCGAATTAATGTCTGTCAAGTAGAAGATCCATCCATCAGATTTCTTGACAGTGCTGAGCCTCATGTTTCTTTCCTGATCCACTTGATCCACACAGACGCTTAAGTAAACTACAACAGCTTTATAGTGGTGCAGAGGGGAAATACTCAAACAGAAATACTTTTTTTATAAAAAAAATAAAAATAAAAAAAGATAAAGTATGGTCCCTTCATTTGAGAATTTACAACTCTGATGGTTGTATTTTTGACCTTAGAAACACTTGTAACATTTTCTTTGACTGGCGATGAAACAGAAAAAAAAAAAAAAAAACAATTACAGAACTTTCTATTGCCTAAGTGTGAGGACGATTTAAGGCAGCTGGTTTCTCTCACAGCATAACATAATAGATCACTTTCTGTCATATTCTAGAATGTCTCCCTGACATTTAATTAGGCACGTTCTCCAACAAAAGCAGATTCATAAAATCACTTTGAAAGCAAACGCTGTAGCAAGTGATTATCTTCAGCTAAAAAAAACTAGAGATCGGTTTTAATAGCTGAAACAATTGATCAAAGCACTAGCCAAAATGTTTTTTCTAATCTCAGATAAGGTCATTTTTAAATACTTGTGAGTGTGTTTTCCCTGGATCTGCATGCTAAGCCTCTATTATCCAAATTAATTAGATCATCTATGTGTTTGGATAATCGAATTATAACTGCAAAATTTCTCAAACAAGGATCCTCCTGAAAAGGCTATCATTCAATTCAATCAATAAATAACATACAGAACTGAACTATTTTTCTGTAATTAGAGATTGAGAGCTGAATAGTGCATGTTCTATGACAAAAGGGCAGAAGAGCACAGCACGCAACAAGACAGGTGTTTGGATAATCTGGGTCTGGATAATCAAGGTTTTACTGTCCATCTGAATCGTAGCAAAAATAACCAGGCAGTTATTACTTAAAACTCCAACTATAATTGCATCCTCACTAAAGTTATGTAGTTACAGACAGTCAATCCAATACATTGTGATCAAGCTGATGAAGCTGGCATCTCATGTCAAACTGTCTCAGGCTGGAAAGACTGCTTTATTGATTTTGAGAGGAGAAGATTAAAAAGAAAGAAACAGGATCAAAATCCAAGTTGATAAGAGGTCTTTTTTTATAAGATTTGTGCAATTGCAAGCTAGAGCAATATACAGTATTGTCAGCACAGTCAGGACCTTAGCTAGTTTACAATCGATGGAAAAACAGTGTGGTTGGGGAGATAAATATAAATATTATAGAGCAGGCATGTGACTTCCTTATCAGACAGCTTAGGTAAATGTTAATCAGGATCATCACAGCCACTATCTCGCTAGATTTGAATCATGTTTACAGGATTTCTAGGGTGAGATCAATCTTAATATGCAACTCAAGTCTAAAAATCAGATGAATGGTTTTTTGTTCTGCTCTGCTATAGAGCAGCCCTTGGCACTATATGGGTTAGAGAGAGGATATCGATCACTGTGCATGTCTGGTTGCTGTTCATCAGAGAGACAGAACATGTATATTTACTCCTGCTATTGTTCTTCTATTGGGACTTTTTTTTAGAAGTCTTAGCATTATTTTTTTATTATTATTTTTGGGGGATTATGTTTAGTGTATAAGGTTAAAAGGGGGGATTTCATTGTAACCCTGTTTCTTTATTTGAAACCCGTCTCATGTATAGCTCTTTGGAAAAGGTTTCAATCAATCTTTGGGATCCCCCTTTCGGACTCTCACAGTTCTCCAATGCTACCTGTGCTGCAGAGTGCATTCCTTTAGGAGCAGACATTTGCCATATCCCTGTTTTAATGTTTCTGTTAAGAGGAACCACAGATATCACTGCTTTGCAGAGTTGTACATTTAGACACTTTTCAGCATAATGAAAATGTATTAGATATGAAAATGTCATCTTTTTTTTTTTTTTTTCAAACGGAAGTGTCTTTTTTGAAATGATATTTCATTTTTTAATTGGAAACTTAGTGCTGTAATGGGTACAAAGCTTTCAATGTACACACACTGTTCAAAACATAGAGAGAGGTGTCATGTGACACTTAGCCCTTAGCCTTTTTTTATGATGGATAGACCAACACCTTTTACCACAAATCTGATCTTTTGTGGGAAAGGATTAATGGACAATACTTAATCAACGACATCAACAAAAGTATCATTATTGTTTATAAAGGAAGTGAATTTACATGGTGTTATAACATCTGCAGACTGTGTAAGAATTATATATTAAGAAGATAACATATGATGACTCTTCAGTAGGTTTATTAAATTTGCATGCATCTTAAGTTGTTTATTTATGTGACCCTATCCGCAGAGTGCCCTTAAACGTATTTAAATGAAGACATGTAAACTGCAGTACTCCACTTCTTCAATGCATGGAGCAAATACAAAGATTCATGTGACAATATGGCAGCTGTCAGATACATTACTGTGGAAATGTATTGGGCTTTTGGTCATTTCTTTCAGCACACAGAAATGCATCACTTTCTCTGCAATGACATGTTTCCACTACCAGAGTACATTGTTTTCCTGCATTCAATTCACAGCCTCTGTCCGATGAAAACAATTATACGGATAACATTACAACTGAACTCTCCTTTTGGCTCAATAGAAAAGTTTTAACATCCATTGTGCTGAGACTACAAACCAGGGGTAAGACAGCACTATTTGTTCTGCCAATCAAAACGTCAGCATTAGTACCTAATACACTATTATGCTTCATTAGTATTGTAGTTAATGATGACTTAATGACTCATTTAGATGTAAATTATATTACAGAGATATTAATCAGCAGTGTTACGTTTCTACGTTACACAGGGCAAGCTCACTGTCTGGTATTTGAATAACAGACTTTGGAGATTTTTCTTTTTTCCAGTCTGTAAGATAGCATACAAAATATACAAATCCCTAGTTATCAATAAATTAGGGCTTGCATGCATAATAGCTTTTGAATATTTGACTTTAATAACTAATCCTGCATCAATATCCCTTGCTCTGATTCTTTAGAGGGTTTATAGAAATCAATGATTTCATAATTTAAGAACTGAATACTGTATTTATCAAGATAATTCAGATCATGTTTTTTTTTGTTTTAATTGCAATCAGGAATTCCTTTGACACGACAGAGAAGCAGAGAACATTTTATTAGTGTCCTTCCACACGTTTTAAAAGCCATCCATATTGATGTTTTGTTTTGTCGGTGCTGCCCATGCTAAAACTAAATGTTAATGGAACCTCACCCAGACGGTGAAAGAAAGAACATACAAAAAAATTCACCACCACCAGCTTTCAACTAGTCAACACTGCAGCGCCCTCTTCTGTCCGCAGTGCAGTACAGCTTATGCTCTGACCTCATTTTCTCAAACTGCTTCTTCAAAGTGTTCTGTGACTCAACTGGTAAAAAAAAGAACCCATCCAGCTGTAAACACCTTAATGTTACTTTCATGTTTTTTTTTTTTTTTAATAGGTTGTGATATTTTTTGGTTGTCAAAGTGCCCTGTTTGTGATGGCAGCTACTTGTGTCTGCTATGCTCAGCCTCTCAAGACCGCACACTAAGGCACCCAATGACACTCTAAAGACACCATTGGAGAACAATTGTGTGGTGGTTTTGTGAGTCTTTAACTATATTGTGAGAACAGTGTAAAAGCACAGGTATCATAGCATAATACAGAGTGCATTCCTATAGGAGCAGACAATTGCCATGCACCTGTTTCACTGTTTCTGTTAAGAGGAGCCACAGAGAGCTCACTGCTTTGTAGAGACTTTTCAACGTAATGAAAATGTATTAGGTATTAAACTGTCATCTTCACACACTGGTTACTCATGACAAACAGAAGCCAGCGGGGAGGAACAAAGTGAATAAAACGACTGCACTGCTGACTCAAAGAATAACTCTGTGTCCGAATATAAAGGAAGAAAACTTTTAGAACTGCTGAGTTATTATAGTGACTTGCTCTCTGGCAGTGAGAGAACACAATAATGCGATTTTAGCTTAATTACTAAATTTAAAAAAACGTTGTCAAATGCTAGCGTGTAATTACGCTGTAAACATTTAACACAGTAAAAGCATTGCAAAGTGTAATAAGGCAAAGTGAAAACATGGTTAATCATGGCAAAGGCCTTGGTAAATGCATGACCAGACCATGGCAAGTCATAAGTACTGTATATTCTTATATTTCAGTAGTTTTATTACTAAACCTGAGAAATTGATACTGAAAATAGGTCGTTTATCTTGCATCAGTGTATTACTTTATGCATTATATTTTCATAGTTAAATACCATGGAACAAAATAATAATAGTAATAATAATAATAATAATAATAATAATAATAATAATAATGAACCAGTTGATGAATGTAGACAAAAGAAAAATGAATTATACATGCTGTTAGACCATTTAATATAGCCTCAGGCATTCACCAAGGGGTGTTTAAGTTTATTAACCAGAAATGTGGAATAAAGTTATTGGTAGTGAAGTTAATGTAATTTACAAAATGAGAGCCGTTGAATTAACTGCCATTAAAACCATCACCAAATCTCAGCCCAGGCTTCTAAAAGATATTTATTACAGTATACAATTATATTTTCTATTACCTTTTCCCTTAAATCTACATTTCATGTTGTTTATTGTCAATAAAAAAATAATTTCTCTACTGTTATGAAAAGGAGAACCAATTTCAACAATACATCATCCAACTTTAAGGTGTACTGAAATCCTTTAAAGTTAGCTTCTTATAGTCTGAGCATCTCTCATCTGCTTTACACAGTTATGGTTAAGACCAAAAAAAAAAAAAAAATAGCACTGCAACTTGCTTTAGTGTACTACCCTGTTCTATGATTCTTATAACTGAATCCCAAAGACCAGCAGTATTTAAATCAATGTATCTTTTAAAGGCTTTGGATGTTATGAGGCATAAATAAATGTAATCGCTTATAACAATAAATGTCATCCATGAAAAAGGAAAGGAAGCCCTTTTAATCTTCACTCAAAACAAGCTTGATGTTAGGGGGTGACAGCAAACCCAGCATCTCTGTAAAAAAAAGGTTAACAAAAGAATACTTCTCTGTCACATCCCTGACAGACTATTGGCAAGTCGGCGTAAATTGCTTTTCGCAGGCTTCGCAAGCACTATCTAAGCAACAAATCTGAAAAAAATACACTGACATACAATTAGGGCTGCCGTGTAGCTGCCTGGGTCGTTTTGGCAGGCCGCGATCGTGAGCAGGATTGAAAAGCAGCACAATGCAGGACGATCTTTCCGAATGTCTCCGGGGTTAAGTGACGCTCTAAATGGTCTACCACTATTATGAGGCTTTATTTGTTCTGCCCTTTGGAAAGTTCAACAGAGGCAGCGTAAAAAGAGAAAACAAAATCCTCATTCACCTCTAATGATTCTTCACACCTCAAACAGCACTGAAATAATTGAGCAGCCGTGAATCCTCTCTAAAGCTAACTTAGGCATTATTTCTGTGTGCTCGTCATTATAATTAGATGAGGTCTGATTGCTAACATCATTTACTAGAGGGCAATTTGCACACAGTAGACAGTGTAGCCAAGATGTGCTGTCAGTTTTACTTTGTCAAAACAAATTACCTAATTTAATTGATTCATGGGGAAGAATTATGACGTCATTTTTATAGTTAGAAGAAAATGGTACAAACTTTCAACTAGCTCGAGCTTTATCATTACACTATGTAATCATATTTGTAAAGAAAAGTATGGTGCTTATTTAAAACTTTTTTTAAAAAAATAAAAAAATATTGATACCATAATGTTTTTTTTTTCTTCTTATCAGCAAGAATAGTCAGCTTAAACATATAGGGCTAAATCCTCAAAGCTATTTACTCCAAAGCATAATTAGGGCAAGTTTTATCTGGAAGGAAGAAAACACCATTGCAATTCTAAAATGAGTTAGAAACAACATAAGACTTCATACAAGTTCCTAAGTTAGAAGTCTTATTTATTTCTATCTGGTTTGGTAACTTTATTGGGTGTGTTTCTTCTTTATGAAAAAAAAAATGTTAATGAAATTGATTCATATTAGTCTTACCTTCATGATTGGGCCTTATACCTGTTAGTTGAAAAGTTTTACAATTCAAATGAATATGCTGAAATCTTTATGGTGGTGATACCATTTGCTATTGAGTTTATTCGAAGACATTACTGTGTGGAAATGAAAGGTACACTGTCCACCAGGGGGAGCAGCATGACAACCTCAAAATATTACAGTACTGTACATTATGTAAACCCGATGGCTCAATAGAGGTGCATTACACACAGCATACAATTATGTCTTGTCTTGAAGGACATACACCCAATAAAACGGAGCAATGAAAAACACCAGCGTTTTTTTTCTTTCATTCACACAGCAACCATAATTCCATTTCAGCATTGCACCAAATGTAGCCAGAATCAATACCACTGATGCTGTACTGTTTTTAACCTTTTACTTTCCCATGTTGCTTGGACCGTGTTTAATTATCATGTACAAGGGGGTTTCTTTCAGCCTCACTCATTTAAACATAGACAGCTGCACTGACTGTCTGAAATGAATTTCATACAGCAGGGAAAGAAAAAGGTACATATTAAAACATGCTTCTTTTTACTTTCTTATACAGGTACATTGTTCCTAATCAATATGTTGGTGGTCATTCTACATTGATCCCCAGGCTGTGAACTGAAAGGTCAGGCATTGGTCATGATCAATAAATTGACCACAGAAAATTAATGTTCCCTCGTTACACCGCTTCGGCACTTTCAATATTGTTTGGCAAGCATTGAGATTTAAAGTAGACAGCAGGGATGTCAACTCCGGTCCTCAGTGATCATTCCCAGTCCAGGTGTTTAATTCAACCAGATATTAAGTATTTGTTTTAGTTTTAATTGGAGTGCATGTTAAAAAGAGATGCTGAGCCTATAGCCAGTGTTTAGTGTTTACTTTGAAGCATTCAGGCAGCAGAATCGATGAAAGGTCTGGTTGGAAGAAAAACTATGGACTGGTCACTGTGGACCGGAATGGAACAAGCCTGGTCAGACAGACACAAACACAGAGACATGAAGCACAATACTGCTAAGGTTTGTTTTTAATGGTTTGAAAGATGCTTACATACCTCATGGTATGTTCCTTTAAATAGCAAATAAAGTGAAGTCAGAAATTGTGGATAATGGTGCAAAAAATGGGACATATTTCAATTTGCTTACAGTACAGTAATTAACATTAGGCTGCTTTGATTAATCGCACGCGTAGTTAAATTATTGTGCAAGACATCGTTTTATATAGTTATTAAATATAATACTGTTTTAGGGCTCCTGTGAAACTATTATTACATGGAAGAGGTGACTGAGGAATGGAATATCAATCAAGTCTTAAAATTGGACACTACACACTCCCAAAACAGACAGATTAGCCCCCTTCTGAGTGCAAGAAGGATCCAGATGATTTAGTGCGGAAGTCTTTGCACTGGAGTAAATGGTTAGTAAATCTGATTCTGTTTAACGGTTAGCATTTTGTTTTCGGTCTCCCGTGCAAATTCCTAGAACTTTTTTCCAACCAGAACAAACCTTTTCTGAAATAAATCATTCACTAAGTTCACTTGGGGGCACGCATTCCTTACCATCCCATGTCCAGCATCAAGGCATAAAAACAAGAACCACAAAAAAAGTACTTGAAAACTTTGCAAACTTTTTTTCAAACTTCCAAACTAATGAAAGTCTTGTGACTGTGGTATCCTGCTACTTCCAAAGAAAACAAAGTTGAGAATTACGTTTGTGGAAGAGTCACAAGACTTGGTTCTGTTTTGGACTTGATTGTGTTGCTTTGGGCACTGTGTGATAGATCTGAAGTCACTTTGTGCTGGCTCACAAACAGCAGTTTGTATGCAAACAGCAACGGGCAGAATGAACGAGAGCATGCCTGCATTCCAGTAAGAATCCAGAAACATTCCTGATAACTTCTTGTGATAAATGAATGAAGTGTTTGATTGCGAATTGCAATGCAATTTATTATTTTTTAATTTCACTTATATTTTAGATTTTACCATGTTTCCTTGAGATCTCATTTGCAATGGTGTCCTGGCAAGACTGCAAACCATACATGCACATAACTCATTAAATACAACCCTATAAGGATAAGGTCAGAAAGTGGAAAATTCTTCACAAAACTAAACTCCAGCAGGAATCTCTACTCTCTCCAAACCTAACCAAGCTTAATTAGTTTCATGGCTATCAAACTCCTCCTTTCAGACTTCTTAAACGACACATTTATTACAGCAGTAATGAACTTGGTCATCCTCAAACTCAAGAGTATAGTGCCAATATTGATGCATGAAATTCGCAACTAAAAAGGAAAAGTATACAGCATATTAAAATGTTTCCACAACTACAGTATACTGTACTGCATCCCTATGATATATAAAAAAAAAAAAAAAACTGTGTGGACTGCATTTGGAGAATTGCTGGCAAGTGTGCTACAGCATGCCACGAATAAAAGGTCATTACCATTATTTAAAATTACAAACAAATACAAAAATTGCAATATTTTCAGCAGATCTTTAGTTTCCTCCTGGATTTAACTTTTGTTTAAACAATGTTCGGTTCAATACACTCAGAGCACATTGCATTTGTAAAATGCAGTTCTTTTTTAGTAGAATAAGTAAAATTAATTAACAATAAAAATTAACAGTCAAGAAAAATGACATGAAAACCATTTTTAACTAGCTCTGTAAGCGATCGGCAAAAACAAACAAGCAAAGATAGTGACCGTTGTGATCTTAGTAGCTCCCCATACCTTTAAAGCCTATTGCATTTAAAATACACATCTCTTATGATAATAATTTAAAAAGTTATATTGACACCATTTAAAATTAGATCTCCAGCCATACAAGGCTCTAATTAAGGGCACATTGATTCGGAAGTGCTGTGCTTGACGACTGCACAAATCATTACGAACAAAGATAAACTGGACTAGATCAGCAACAACATCGGATATGTTTACAATTTTAGACAACCCTAGTGTGTTGATTATCAGTTAAAGTCACATAACTTTGCAGAATTGTGGAAACAATTATATTAAAAGGAACCTTAAGAGCTAAACTCAGTACATCGTAACCCTTTCAAATGTGCGTTTCCTTGTTTTCTGAGCTAAAATCATTTGCGCATGCCTGGGTAAGCGCAGTACACAGGTGTACCACGTTTTAAGGCGTATCGCAAAATAACACTACACCATAACTCAGTTGCATACTGTAGGTATGTAGAGTAAATATATCTGTAACACTTTAGGGATCCAATATAAGTGATTATAAACAATCTATAAATATGTTATTAATTCTGCTATTATTATTTATTTCTTAGCAGACGCCCTTATCCAGGGCGACTTACAATTGTTACAAGATATCACATTATTTTTACATACAATTACCCATTTATGCAGTTGGGTTTTTACTGGAGCAATCTAGGTAAAGTACCTTGCTCAAGGGTACAACAGCAGTGTCCCCGACCGGGGATTGAACCCACGACCCTCCGGTCAAGAGTCCAGAGCCCTAACCACTACTCCACACTGCTGCACACTGCTATTAACAATTATACAATATGATTAGAAATAATAAGAGTATTATTACACATTTTTGTCATTGTTTTTTGCGCTATTGTTTATAATCACTTATAACGGATATAGTCTGTCTGTCTTTTCAGGTCTGTTTGTGTTTCTATGCCTGTCTGTCTGTCTCTCTGTCTGTTTTTATATGTCTGTCTCATTAATTGTATGGGGCTGTTTTGTTTTTGCAATACAGTTATTATACACTTTTGCCATTCTTTTGTTTTTGCTATTGTTTATAACCACTGCCAGCACCAGTTCTTGACAGGGCAATTTCTATGTAATAATTATTCACAGATAACTTGTCAAATTAGTGCCTCTTCCCGGCAGACTTTTTGGAAACCATATTGCCCCACAGCTATATCTTGGCTGCATTAAATTAGCTTGGAAGCATGACCCCCTTTTTGCTTGTTTTTGAAAGGGTAGCATTGTGACTTAAATAGGAATAATAAAAAGAAGTGTTTTAAAAGTATGAGTCCCTTCAGCCAGCAATTCCATCCATGAGAGCGGCAGTGAAGACAGCTGTTCTATCTAACTAATTCTGCATAGGAAATACTGTAAAGAAATGATACACATGGATTTTCAATGAAGACATGCACTACAAGACTATCTGTATGGTTTAAGATTAAGGTAAGTCTTAAGTGACTTATCTTTTTTTTTTTTAAGTACAAACTATAGGGATTGTGTTTAGAATTGAGTAATTATTGCTATGCATATGAAATAATTCAACAGTCAAGTCAAATTGTTTCATAATATTTTCAAATGTTTTAAAGAAAAGTAGGACATGTTGTATTATGTTAAAGTGAGGAGCATCACATCACTTTTGCTTTGACCAGAATTCCAGTTCTGGTCTTCAGTTCGAGTCGCCTGCTATAGACGTGTAACACAGGCTAGATAAGCCAAAGTTTCTTTATATTAGTGAGCACAGACTATCGGGTTCACAGAAACACACAAGTAAACTTGATCCAAAGTGGCTGTTGTCTAGAAGTCGAGATAATGCTGTCTTTTACTTTCTATAAAGGGTGATCTAGCCTATGTTACATATGCCTATAACAGACAACTAGGACTGAAAAGCAGCTCCTGAACCCACGAAAAAGCACCTTATCAAAGCATAACCAGTTATATGAACCACTGAGAACGACTGCAAACAACACACAAAGGGTTCTCTTTTATTTAATATGGCACCGCTATGATATACAATGTTGTTTTTTTTATTTTATTATTATTTGGAGGGAACATGTGTATTTAAATTCAATATACACAAGCTACTTAACTAATGCAATTCATCTGACACTGCTTGCACCACTTGTTCTCTTGAAATTGAAATACACAGAATATATGTTGATGTTAGGATAAACTAGAAATAAATAACTGATAATACTAATGTAAGGTCTCCAACAGTATGTTCATGACAGTTATCTGCTGCTAGTTTTGTAACCCATCAGTTTTTCCTCATATAAAATACTTTAGTATTCTATAGCTGTGGCCGAAACACTGCATTTTACAACTGTACATAATACTATAGTTAACTAGAATATATAAAGAAACCTATAGAAGTTTGTCTGCTACAAGAGAATAGTATTTTTATATGGGTCCAAATGTATGCCAACAAACACAGCCATGCCAAGTGGCCTGGCTTCTCTTCGTCACATGGACTACTGTTACAAAAACAAGAATCATGGATATCACAAGGCTGATGGGGATAGCAAGGAATTCACGACCTTCAGCACACAGACCAGGAATTTGTTTTTTCTCTATCCGAGTGTTATTGAAATGGCATCTGTTTACCAAGGAGGGCAGAGTAACTTCTGTAACTGAGCCATTGCAACTGCTCATAATGTGTTTATGGGCTTAGTAATGATTGTTCAATCTGTCAAGACTCTGTGTAGTATTACTACGGTCCAATTGTAGCTCTGCTTAAAAAAAAAAAATAGGACTTACGAAGTACTTGTACTGATGCCTCTTGTATTTGTTTTTTTCCATTAGCAAAACAATGAGGCAGTTTGTGACAAAAGCCACAAAACCACAAAACCACACCAAAATAATAACAAAAGGCAAGCAAGAGAGTTCAATACCGCCATGACGAGACTGAATTTTCAGAAAAAGGTAAGAAAAAGCATGCATACAAAAAATCAAAGCACATTCCAGCGTTTTACAAAAGGGACACATTCACTAAGCTTTACCTCAGGAGATACCTAGTTTCATGAATGCTCGCTGTTCTGCAGAGAATGCAGTGCATTACTGAAATATGTTCCTTTGCATCTTTACATTGGCATGATGCAATAAATGTGTTGCATACCGTATAATTAGGACATGGGGCCAATAACGTTCTTCTTTTGTCGATTGGAGCAAACGGTAATTAGACTTGGACTTTCGGTTTAATTAATGATGTATTAATTAAGACCTCAGACTGTGTCAGTTCTATAGACTGAATCCTCCGGGTGATAAAGGCCACTGTTCGACCATGTGTAATGTCTTTAAGTTTGGCAGCGTGCAATGATTCTGTCACAGGTACGTAGTTTTTGACTTAACATGCTGAGATGTCAGCATTCTGTTCATTATGAACTGCTGTAAACACCTGTGACGTTCCCAATTAGATACAAAGAGGGGGTTGACAGCTGGAATAACCTCGCTAGAGAGTTTTCTGCAACTAACTTTACAAACCCAGTACGGTCCAGTTAAAGAACCAGCAATGTCAGTGGACGTGATAGTTCAGAACAAAACACCAGGAGCCAGGGATAGATTCAAACAGTAACTTTATATACACCTTCTTTGCAAAATGATGGGTTAATTTTAGACAAAAAAGTAATTGCAATTACACTGGTGATTTGCTAGAATTTATTTGCACAATTATTAGAAAAATGGACAGATGGCTTTTCGGTATTTTTAACTATAAAAACAGTTTTGTATATCAGACAAATTCTGTTGTTTGTTCATTATGCTGTTGAAAAACAATGAGGCCAGCCAGTCTAATCACATGTTATTATTCATCTCAGTGACAGTGTGTTTAAATATTGCACCATCAGTAACTTTCTTAAAACTGGATTGCAATGCATAAAGACTGTCAGATGTATTTAACCTTGGCATTACAATTGCTTTTTATATAACACACAGTTTTGAACTACAAACAAGATTTTTGACTGTACAGAACAATTTGTTCTAAAGAAAGACACTGCATGAAACATCACTTATAAAAGTACATTAATAAAAGTGCATAAATCCCATGCTGTTCTTTTTTAATATCTCAGTGTGTCTGTGTAGTATTGTCATCTATAAATGTTAAGCACTCAATAAAGCAAGCAGGACTGGGAGACCGCAGACTGTGACAGCATCACAGCAGAGCTCTTCCGTCCAGCAGGGGACTGCATGACTAGACAGTGCAGAGCACCCTCAACAACAGTGATTTGGACAAAATGGGAAAGAACTGTAGCTTGATCCTGTACTCAGGGCGAAAGGCTTTATTCAGTGTGCTCTTTTTATTTGTCTGATTGATTTATTGATTCATGAATTACTTCATTAATTCATGTATTTAAGGCCCGTACTTGATTTGGTAGTCCATTATTTAATAATTGTGATTGTGTTTTGGCGTACGCTCCCTCTCAGCGACTGCTAACAATCTCATTGGTGTTTTAGCGATGAATATGTATTAAGGAATAATGCTGTCCCGACTAGGGGAGGGTTTCTTGCAGATAAATAACTAGAATCAGCCTTGTTTTAGCTGCTGTTGTTTCTTACCTATTCGAATGTTTGTCCTTGTACACTCATACAATGTGTTCTATTTCCCGGTGTGGCTCATCGCTTACAGAGCACACATCTGATTGTCACATGGGCAGAATACGTATCAGCCTTTCTACATGGTTGCATTACAGTGATTTTTATTTACATTTAGGAATCACATCTAATCTAATCTGCTGGTCTTCAAGGTTAAACTTTACGAGATGGTCACAGCTGTACAGGGTAGTAACATTGCAGAATGGATTCAGTTGGGAGTTCTAAACCATTAATTGAATTATTTAAAAAAAAAAACAATTATAAAAAGGTGTAGTTACTGGAACACCCACTAGATGGAGTGCTTTCTTTTTCTTTTTTTCTAACCAAATAATCTGTCTGGCATTAATTAAGTTTGCTGGAAGGAAGCAGACTAAATATATAACACTGGAAATACTATACTGTTAAAAAAAAAATTAAAAAAAAAACATTTATTCACATACAGTACTTATAACTTCATTGTACGACTATTTGCATGAACATATTTTATTGTACTATCTATACCTTACAATAATGCATTTTAAACATTTTTTACACTACCCTAATAACAAATAAATTATATTTAAATCAGGTATTTCAACTAACCTCATTGGACCACACTGAATATTTGTATTATTGAAATATATAACAACAAAAAAATAGTTAACATACACAATTATTATTATTATTATTATTATTATTATTATTATTATTATTATTATTATTATTATCGGAACAATTTTAAAAATACAGTTTAAGTGCTAGTGACTTAAGAAGAAGGTTCACAATATGCATATAAAATATACACTATATCAATGCCATGTCCTTGTTTGATTATATTTGAATCTTATATTTATTAGAAATGTATTCATGGTTATTTTGTGGTTTATTATTTCATGATAGAGGCACACATAATTAAATAAACAATGCTACACATTCATTACAGAGAAAGCAATATGAAGCGTGTTATCAGCATGCCGCCGGCTGATTGACACTCTGTTCAATCTGTCCAATTTCAAGATTTACAGTTTCATAAAACAAGTTGCTTTTTTAGGGGAAAACAAACCCCATTGGAGCTCTAGATCTGTGTTTGAATTGGATGCCATGATTTGATGCAGAGACAGATTGTAAACTGTGATTTTATTAAACCCTTCATTAGGATTCATCAGTAATATTGGATCAGAGAAAGGTCACCGTACAAATGCATTTTCTCTGCTTTGAGAATTTCTAACAACATCTCTGAAACACATTTACTGTGAAAATGGAAAAAATTATCATTACAAGCTGGTACGAAAGTACAAGGTGAAGCTGACATTATACCCACGGCGCCTGAGGGATGAAGTTGCCACAAATCATTTGTATACTCTCATTTTAACTTGTATGCAGGGATATTGGTTACGCACAGAAAAGTACAATTTCCAGAGGACAAAAATTAAGTGTTTTCCCCAAGCATAGATCAATGCACCTGTCAAGCTGAACCATCCCTCATGACAGAATTCTACACAAACTACTGACTTTTTTTATTTGTCTGAAATGTTTTTAATAAATCAGAGCAAAGTGAACTGTTTGAATACATTTATTTCTGTCTTTTCAAAACTGCTCAATAGCTGTATTTATAAAAGCACATAACCACACATGTGGTTTGTGGAGCAGAACATGTTTGTGTATGAATATTAACATGGTAATGTATTTGATATTGATACCAGTACGATACACACACACACACACACACACACACACACACACACACGCACACTAACCCTTTTAAACAAACCCACTTCCTGTTGTTGCTTCTGCATTGTGTTCATTTGAGTTGATTGGCCCTCACGTGATTACTTCCCAGCAAGAATAATATTAAAGAGTTCAAATGAAACAGAAATATAAACAAATTATTTATTTTAGGAAGTGAGGTGGGGAAGCACATTAGTGTCGCACAGGCTTCAATGCACAAGGCTTCACTATGGGCCTCAAAGCACAGCACAATGTTTTTCAGAAAGGTTTTTTCTGATGGGTTAGTTAACATAGTGAAAAGGATTTTAATAGAAACAACCATAGAGAATAAATATTAGGATAATGATATAAAGAATCCCTTTACATAAGGATATATAATTACATCCTGTCAGTATATTTGACCCAGAAGTGCTCCCTCAACAAGCATGTAGTTTAGTCCCTTCCAGAGAAGAATGCACTACATGTTCTGCCCAACAGTCAATGAATTTATAAACTGAATTATTGACTGCTGTGGGAAACACACGGAGAACAGTAGAGTCCTTGTAGGGCCCATACAGCTGTATTGCAAAGTTATCTGCCTGAGTTAAAGTCTTTGGTAAATTTAGTAGGCTATATCAATGCCGGACAGCCTGCCTCTGTATTTTACTTGTACTTTCTCTACCCTTCAGCACAAAGAGGGATAAGAGGAGGACTGTGTACTTGTAAATTGGCTTATTCTGCTTGCATAAACGCATCTATGTTAGGCACCGTAAAAAGTTTTTGTGTCTTTGAGCAGGGGTGCCTGATGAACTCAGCACAGGATGCCAGTTCACATTTCCCTTCGGCTGTCTGCTTGCTCAAATAATGTGTGCAGTCATTCCAGCATGCAGTGGTCTGTAAGCCTAATTTGAAACTCACAAGCAACTTTTGTCCCAAAGTGGCATTATGCATGCCTTAAATAGATCACTTTGATAACGCTTTTCTCAGTGAAACAAGTGACAAAGTTTTCTTCTGACGAGTCCCAGATATTTGTGTTGACCTCAATGCACTCTTTGGCTGATAATCATTGTGGTGCCAGGTAGCTGCTTTGTCTCTTTCTCTTGTCTGAAGGAAATCCCAGCCATGGCCAGTACTGTGTGCTGGACAGAGATGGATGGTTTGCTGGTTTTCAACTGGTCCGGCTGATTCAAGGCACTTGGGGCTGGTTAATGGGTCGTACTTTACCGTATTTTAAAGGAAACTTCATTGTATGAACTATTTACAACTAGCTTACTCACAGGTAACATTATTTCTTTGTTAATGTTTAGTTATAAATATATACAAAAACTGGTTTATATTAAAAATGACAGCTAAAAATATTCACAAAGCCTCAGATCCTTATTCATTATTACCCACTCCGACAATCATATCATTCATTGAAATGAGGTCATATTCTATTCATTGCTGCCGTGATGTTTTGCAAAGCAGGTTACATTTTATTTTACTATTGTGTATGTGAAGTGTGACCAACGTATGCTGATTATGCTGATTATTATTCAAGGAGTCATTTTGGACCTTCTGGATGTTTAGACTGTAAAGAAAACATCACAAGGACCAGAGAGCAGTTAAACCCCATGGATGTATCCTGTTCATAATATATAAATATCTTCAATAAAAAGCTCTGATATAACTGAATATTATACCAGTGGAGTAAAAGGTCTTTTCTCCACCCAATGATGCATTTCGAAATGGATTGTGCAGTATGCTTTCAACTAGATTTGCAGCTCTTTATACATTTTTTCACAGCTGCCAGTTAAAACCACTGACCCAATGCAGGCTTTTTTCCCCCTGGTGTGCTTTAAAATGTTATTGAAGACTCAAAAGGTATTGCACTCCACAGCCTACCGATAACAAGCCACAAAGAGAAGGACATTATCGCATGCAATCAAATACAGCAACAGCAAAAAAAAAAGTTTTTGTTAATTTGATGGCGTCTGTCTACATGGGTTTTTAGAGTTCTTCTTCAGGTTAATTGGAGCCGAGCTGACAGCAACGCTCCATACGATAAACAAAAAAAGATTATTATATTGAATATTTTTTTCTAGTATAGAAGAACTTGTCACAACTTGCATGCAGGGATATGTTTTTTCCAAAATAATCTCTGATGCATCTCTGATACAAAACACTGAAATGAAAAACAATAACCACGACGGCTTCAAAACTAGAAAGCATGTATAATAAATTTAAAAATATTTATTGTTTATTGGTTTTAAAATTGTTTAACAACCTGAAGCAAAAGCTTATTAAGTTTACATCAACTCAACTAATAGAACAAATAAAATATCAAAAATAACTCAACAGTAGTTCTTTAACAAATATCACAAAATATTCATGCAAGTAACTTAACTTTAAGAAGAAAAGTCGTCACCTTTCTTTATCTAACTTTTGAAGTGAATGGCTCTTAAAAAGAAATGGTCTGCTCCTAGTTTCACTACCACACCATATGGTGTCGAGCTAATCTAGCTCTTCCTGCTGTTCCGGTGGGTAACTCCTTTAATTAGATCAGATTAGGAGAGGCCAGGGGCTTCGTCGGACACAACCTTCTGGCTGCTGGTGCCAGTGGCAGGGGCTTTGCTTTATGCAATCTGTGGCAATGTATTGGTCTCCCAGGATTTCCCAGGATAGATTGCATGTGACTGTGAAAGTAATGAGAAGTGAGTTTAATGATGAAGCTTGGACTCTTTACAATGGAACGCCCAAGTGCATCTGTCTTCATATAAAATCATAGAAAACAAAAAGACTAGGCAGACTTGGACCTTTTCTTCAATACATTGTGTACATTTTATATTTTTTTAATGCATTGTTAAATGTCAGTTTACTTTATTGCCGCTGTAATCACTGCCAGTGTTTGTTTTTTTGCAAGTTATAAAAAAAAAAAAGTTTGGAGAAGTACTAGTTTAACTAATACAGTTTAACCACGGAAAATATGAATGATGTTAAAAATGATGCATGCAGTAGTACTGTAGAATGATTTTTCGTTTTCTTTGTTATCCAAGAATATTCATTATTGTGAATAAAGAAGTGGAACCATTGTAAGTTTATCGTCTTTAATATAAATGTAATCTAGTGGTGCTTGAAATACCTGTTAATTGAATGGATAAATACATGTTTTGTAAAGAAAAAAAACAATGTGACTCCATATACAGGACCAAAATTCATAGAAATCGGTTCTATTTGCTGTAATCCAGTTTTTTGTATACACCATATGAAAAAAAATATTTATAAAACGTATAACAGATTAAAACTAGCAGGCAATTTAAAGGTGCAAAGGAAAGTATAGTATAGTTTTCATCAAATGCTTAGGGACAGGTAATTAACAATATCCCCAACCACTAGGGGGTGGAATGTGGAATTCTATGACTTTCCTTAATGGGTAACTTAGTTAAACTGCAGATTATTATTATTATTATTATTATTATTATTATTATTATTATTATATAGGATACAATATTGCACTTAAAATCTAACAATTAAATAACTAACTTTGCTGCTTCTTTATGGGGTATGTATTGCTGGCTGTATTCTTCTGTGTTTGTGCATAAAAAGCAAGTGTTTTATTTTAACTGGGTGTTGTGCATACAGTAAAAATCTCAGAAGTGTTGCAACACATTGATGAAAGCTTTTGATGAGTTGCCTTGCTGGGCAGCTGTCTATTCTAGCAATGAAAGAGTCAGCATGGGTGTGCCTATTTCAGCACTACACATGGCCAGCAGCTAGAGTTCCTGGGAGTTTTTATTTAATCACTCTTTTTTTAATGAAGGGAAAAGGGGGTATGTGTCTCTGGCTGCATGATTTATAATTCAGTTGTATTCAGTGAGCCCCTGAGGTAAAAAAAAAAAATAATAAAATAATCTTCTTTGCCTCTGGTGCAGCACTCCCAATTAGTCAGTCAGTATAGCAGCACAGTTAGTCAATAAAAAAAAGTACTGGTTTAGGTGGCTGCCGTCTGACAGAAACAAAAAAAAAGATGAAATAATGATATGTGAAAAAGATGCTTCAAGTCAGCTGAACATAACCACTTTAAACATAATAATAAAAAATGAGTCCAAGCCAAGAATTATGGGAACAGAAAAAGTACAGAAATCTTAATTGAGTCACACACTTTTTTTAACACCTGCCATGTAACAATCTTGTATACCTGCTCCTTCTTAAAATATAAGTATTGTTTTCTATTTTGTAATACATTTTCTGCAAACAGCACCATTTCACCCCTATAGTTTACCCTGGTAAAAACACAGCAAAGTGATGTAAAACACAGTGTAACCTGCCAAAACACAGGCAAGCCTGGTAAAGCACAGAGAGCATGGGAAATGTATAGTAAAACGTATCGTAATATTAATAATATCCACATAAGAAAAGGTACAAAATAGTTAAACCACAGTATCTATTAGAGTGATTCAGGTTGCCTTCCTTCCCTGACATTGTTTAAATTAAGAACTAAAAACCCTTTTCATAATGTAAGGAAAGACATGACCATGAATGCCAGTTCCATTTGACTGCTTTTGTTTCTTTATTCTTCACAAAGGCCTCATAAATTTTCCTGCCATGCTCCTTGTCAAGCAGCTATGGGCATGTCTTCTTGCACAGCAGTAACACTCATACATCATGGTAATCAAACTAATTCCTTGTAAAACAGCTACGATTGCCTCAGTGTTAGCTGATCTAACTCTTTCAAAAAAGAAGAAATGTTGATCGATGACAGGAAAGTTTCGCCTGTTTAGTCTTCATTCTGCGTTGTCACTAAAGGAAACAGGTTAAGACCTCAAAACAATATGCAATAACACTTATGTTGCATGAATTTCCAAATGGATTTTGGGGGAAGTCCCACCCAACCACTGTACATGGGTCGTGGTACTCCTGCTGTCTTATTTAGAAATTATATTCATAGAACGACTTTGGATTAAATTGGATGCACTATTTGTATTGCTGAACGAAGGAAAAAAGGGTTATATCAGTAGATTAGAGGGCAATAATTACTTTATTAGGAATTAGGAAGTTGTATTGGGTACTGTGTTTGTTCAAGATGAATAATATAACACTCATTCAAAAGAATAGAGACCCTTGTCTGTCTATGTGTCACACTCTTCATGGTGAGCATGACAGGTTTTCATTTTGCAACAACCTTTCAGGTATTACGAGGATCCTCTGTATGTGGGTGCACTGGTGAAGTATATTATTCGCTAGAAATGTACTTTGTATATTCTTTCTATTTCATTACCCTATCATTGTCTTATAGTGAGCACTTCTAAAGACAGATCAGACCTCTTTCATAAGGGGATCCAGGCAGGACAGCAAATAAATGCAATTAGTGTGGAGGCAGCTGCAGTATATGATTGCAAATTACATAATTAAATAATAACCCCCAAACAATGCATGACTACAGAGGAGCGTGTTTGCTTCAGGATAAGAATATGGTAAATTACATACAGTATAACTGCCTTTTATCCAAGCTGCACTGAGTATACAGACAAAGTTAATGTGAGTGGTCAGGTGTCCAGATAAAGGGGAGGTTATGGACCACACGAAACTGATATGGGCTTACTAACAAAGTCCCTATCAATCTACATATCTGATCAGATGAACAGTAATACAGCTAATTGTCTTATGTACTGTAAGATGAACTAGCAATGATGGAAATATAGGGACCATGTGGTAATATGATGAAATTACACGCTGCCAGAAATTGCATGGATTAAAGTAGCCATGGGAATAATGATTTGAGTACAAAACATCTCGATTCTGGATTTAAAAAGATAAAACCTAGACCCAACCTTGAGAGTGTCTGTAAGTGTGTTGTCATGTTGCTAAGTAACCTTAATTACAATGTGAATATGAAACCGTTAGCAATCAGTGCATTCAAATGCAAGACACAGTCTGAATGTATCAAATAAAGGGTCCATCTGCAGGTGAGCAGATCCTTTACAAACATACATTTTGGAGGATTTGTTTTAAAACCCCAGTGGTTTGTGAGCAGATTGGTATTCACTACAACTTGCAATGTACACACAACACTATTAACCTCCAAATGCAATCATAACTGAGTTCAAACCACAACTCGCGAATTCAGAATACAAATCCAGCTATGTCTAAAAACTTCAGACTCTATATTCCAAATGTGTATATACGTGATTTTTCATAATACACATTCTTAATTTGATATATTCTTGCTGTTAATGTTCGTCTAACTTGCTGAATGCCTAGGTTATTATGATTAACTTGGTTAATATGCTGTGAGCATACAACTATGTCAAGTTGAAGCAATAGGGGAAACTATTTCATTTCATTTCAGAAACACGTGTATGAAGGTACCATAACATAAATACTGCTCCCAGGGAAATGAAACCATTCAGGTCTTTTAAAGTACTTGCCAGAATGAATGGTCTTAATGGTGTACGTTCTTACTGTAGCATGGCAGAACTGGAGACACTGCCACTCTCTTTAGACACAATTACTGTACTTTAAACACATTGCAATGTTATTTGCATCATGCTTCTCTACAGTTTCTGTGTGTTACTCATTTCAGAACTCAATTTTGTATTTGTTTGTTTAAGGAGTTGATATGATCAATCTGCAGTCTACCACACTGGGATTAGTCCTGGTGGATCATTCTCCTATATTGCATCAACTATCTAGCAACCCATTTGAACACAACCACAGGGACAAAACAATGATGGTAAATACATGATCAATGATAAATATAGAACAAAAAAACACATCATCAATCCTTGTATGAACTGAAATGTCATTTTAATGTATTAATCATAGGCTCACATATTTTTGGTGTTACACTGACCTCAGTCAGACATTAGAAGGCATTCCAAGTTCAATATATATATCATCTTTGTAAGTCTTTATTCACTGTGAACACCACTTATTAAAAGCAGAGAATCTTACTCAGTCACGTATACACATTGAACAATTTTTTATGTCTTGTCAGACAAGCCTAAAAACCCACTTAAACTGAATGCTACATTTAATTGCATTTAATTTGGGTTAATTGAAAAATTACCATAACCAACAGTCATTAAAGTTTAAGCTTGCAGTAATGATTTCCAAAGGGGATTCGAATTAAAGCAAGTGTATCTCCTGTTCTGGACTATAAAGACTCAAATGTATTAACAGGAATACATGCCTAACTATGATATAGTTAAGTAGCAGTCCTGTAAAGCCTAATGCATTACCATTACACTTGTTTTACCTTACATACTCTCTAAGTCATAAATGGGGTCCTGTTAGCTTTTGACAGCCATTCCTTTTATATCTGTCTACAGTATTACCAGCTGACAAAGGTTAGAAGTGAGGTATTTATCAGGTGCCTCAATCAATATTTTTTCTCCACAGCTATTATGGCACTATAAATAAGCATTCAAAATATCTGGTATCAACGCTTTTAAAACAAGTTATCTGAAATATTCCTGGTTGTAATATGATTCAGATATACCGATAATATGAAATGTACTAGTGTAGCACATGTACCGTACAGAAATAGATCAATAAGTTATATTTGGTTGGTAAAGCTTCCTAGCTGTTTTGTTCTATTATCATGCTTGATGCGTTTTCGATTACTACCTAATTCTGTGACTTAAAAAATGACTTCAATAGGCTTTTTAATGACTAGCGTGCAGGTACATATTATTAAGATAATGTCCTGAAAATGGCACCATTTGACATGAAGTACCCTTATTGTACGTGTGTGTGCAGCCAGATTACCTCCGTAGACGAGATTCTGCAGTGCGGGATGCTATTAAGACATCTGACTTGTGGCCACATAGAAAAAAAGTAGAAAAGTTTTGTTTTTTTTCAGAATGAAAGGACTCCCGTCTTGAAGGGTGTCAGGCAGCTGAACTAGACAGGGTAATGGATGTCGAGTCTCCACACTTCCCATTCTTTCTGAGGTGTTCCATCTTCATCATGCCGGCCATTGTTAGTGGCGCTGTGGGTCATTAAAACAGCTGGCTTACATGCCCGACACCATTTATTTCCAGTTTAATTTAAATAACACAGATTAGCAGATCAACAGACACTTCACTTTTATATTGCTTAACCCCTTTATCGCTGGAATGGTCCATTATTTATACCTTCCCAATGTTCCCCCTCATTTATAATAGCCACGTTTTTTTCTACACGATATAAGAATCACATTTTCTCAATTTATTTTTAGATGAGATATACAGTAAATGTGGTAAAAGACACAGTAATTCCCCCCAGCTGATTACTAAATTCCTAATAGTGTTCAGTAGTTAGTAGTTACTATATGTTTTCAGAACATAAAATACAATCAGTGTCCAACAATGGGGTTCTGCATTTCTTTTCAAATGTGCAGCTGATTATAAGCTGGTCAATTCCATCCATCCCTGTTCAAGTTCTTTAGTTTTCAAAAGAGCCCTGTGAGATCTGTGGTTTTATTTCTATGCAATCTCATCTTGTCATACCAGAAACATACTGTAACCACCATTGGAGTTTTCCACACATGCTACTGTTGTGGCTCTTTCCTATGACTACTGATAAAATTGTACAGAGTGCTGTTGAATGTGTGGAGCTACAAAGGATTTAAAAACACACTGCAAATGAATTAGAAGATACAACACTGAAATGTGGGATAAAGCTTTGGCATGGCCACCAAATCCATTGAACTCCTATACATTTTCCAGTATGCTAATGCTTATTTGTTTATTTACCAGTATTTAAATATCACTCCCATATTGAGGCAACAATACTGCATCACACACTATACAGCCTCCACATAGAATACATTCATAATATAATACCTATTTCCTATTCACTTGGCCATTATTTTTCCACACTGACATTTACATCATCTCTATCCTTTACTCTGTAGGTTCATGTTTGCATTTCCCTGTGTGTTATTTGAAATGTCTCTTTTTTTCAGCGTTGTTTGATTTCTATTTCCTATTCTGTTGGAATGTATTTTTTAAACAGGTAGCACCAACGTCTTTCTGTAAAGATTCTGTGCTTTTAATGAGAAATCTCCAGCTAGAACTGCTGTTGCAAAGGACCTGAATGGAGAAGCCTGTGGCATTAAAGCCAGTAAAGGATGTGTTGTTTTAACAACACCACCCACAGATGCTTTATCATTACTTGCAGTTAAATATTATGAAGTAAATCCAAGTGTGCTTAATGGACAATGTGGTCATTAAATAATGGTGATTTACACACAATATCATGTTCATTTCAAAGCAGAGTATTATTGCGATGTGCTTTATGTTTACTACTGCGCTTACTTGGCTGAAATGCAAACATTCATTTTGTAGCAATGTGATCAGCTAACCCTCACACGAGAATTAAATTGCACTAGTTGGTTTAAAATGCACATTGTTAAAGAGATGCAATTATTTCAGGTGGGCTGGCAACATTACACAGCATGGCCCACAATTATGTATCCATTGTGAATATGCTTTAACACTTTTTTTTCTCCCCACCATCTTTGCAAGATCTGTAGTAGTGTTCTTCCCATGACAAAACTGATAGATGTTTGCACACCATTCTGTATAACCTGAGCACTTGATAGTGATAATCAGCATTCAGGACAATGTAGCTAAACTAAAGGCTTCGTTATCCATCCGTTAATACTTTGTGCATATTTATTTTGATCCATTATTTTGATTTAGTTTTGTTTGGGTAAGTTTTGTTAGCCTGTAAACTGAGATGCTTCTCCATAGAAGGACGCTATATAAATTGAATTGGTATTATTATTTGTTTATTGAGCAGACGCCTTTATCCAAGGCGACTTACAGAGACTAGATATGATATGGTGACCCTGTTACTGGTACAAGTGTCCTCACTTACAATACTAGCTTATTACTCCCTCAACATGAATAATATTTAGCCAGTGTAATTAATCTTTCAGAGAACATCTCTGCAGCTTGTGAGTGAATGAACGGCGAACTAAATAAACAATGTCGCAATGCGCTTCAAATGGATAATAATTCCCCCACCTATCCCCCCACCACTCAATCTCCCATTTTAAAGGCAGAATGATGTTTGTCCTTTTAAAACACAACTTAAAATGCAACTTTAATAGAAGGTCTCGAGCAGCGCTTTTCACCTGTCATCTCACATTAACTAACACTGTGCATGACCTTGGTGCTTCATACATTAGGGCAAGGTTTATTTTATCGTAATGATGTTTCTGTGAAATTGTGCCTGTGTTGTGCAGATTCTCATTACAGCACTCCAAATTAATTTTCAAGGTTGATTCTGCCTGTTCATGCATAAGCACATACCAATTCCGAAGCTGATTTTGAAGTAATACGACGAGAAATGACATTTCAATGGATATAAAACTGCTATTTGATTCCTCAATACCTATAGCAAGGGAAAGTAACATTTTATTTAAAGTGTCAGCCTTAGGTCTCTGATTGAGTATGCTACCAGATGTAGAGAGATTTAAATAAATCATAAATCAATATATGATAAAATGACGTATGATTCTATACAGATGATACATGATGCTACTTTATCTGATCATACACCATTTTTGCTCAATGAATAATGAACGCAGCATAACTAAAACTGCATAATTCCTAGGTTGCAAAGCCTCTTCTTAAGGGCATGTATGAAGTATCTTTGATAGGATAGAGTAGTTAAACAGGTTTATATTATAAAGTAAACATGCTATGTAATTTGCCTGCCTAAATTAAGTAAATAAGTATACATTGTCCATATGGTGTATTCTAATTATTTATTCTAGGAATTAAAAAGAGCATGTCACCTGACAATCTCTAACAATGCATGTTTGTGTGTGTGTGAGAATGTATGCAATGTTTTTTTCAGAGTGTGTAAGACAGTCCTAGGTCTCACTGGAACTGATCCCAACATCATGATCCCAACATTGCTCTGACAGACTGTTCTTAACCCAGCACCTCCTTCTGAAGAGGCCAGCAGCTATGCAGTAGGTAGTGAGAGGTCTGCCACTATAGCAATACCTCCATCCCTTAGCCACTAACTATAGTGAAAGTGACCTTTCCTGCTGAGTGAGATCAAAATCCGGAAACATATCCCATCTTAAGCCAAGTCCCAGCCTGACAGACACAGGGCTGGAATCCAGAACACAACCTTTCCATAATGCAGTGGGTCAAGAGAGACAGAGGGTTGCACATATCATTGTTGTGTTAATGGCGTCCTGTTCACAAAGCTTTAGCTCGTTTGTCTTTTGCTTTTATACTTTTTCTTTTAAAATCTGTTCTTAAAAACATGTAAGAATTGCATTTAGACCATTAAAGCAGCCCTTTAAAAAGAAAAAAAAGCTTTCCGAATCAGGTACAACTTTAAGAAAAACAAAAAGAAACATTTCACACATCCATAAGAATTTCATAAATTATTATCATTTTTTTTTTTTTTTTAATTCTGATGCATTAGAAATGTTTGTTTGGTAACATTATCCTTTAGTATTCCTTTTAGAAAAATAAAAATCTAGCCAGCTTTATTTAAAATGATCAATTTGGTGCCCCTGTTTAATTGTAAAGCAAAAAAAAAAAAATTGCAAATGTACTGACACCTCATCCCCCACACACAAAACAAAAACTAAAAGGTCACATTTTAAAACCTGTTCACGATGAATTAATATTGATTAAGAATTGAATATCAATAAGTGTGGAATGTGTCTTGAATAGATGTTTAATTTACATAATTTCATTTCAATTCAATAGATGGCGTTAGTTTGAAAGCGTTGGAGAGTTCATCAAGGCATGTTTAATTTTCTCTTGGTGTGGAAAAGCTAAAGTTATTAGGCAAAATAATTACTTATCATTATAAATGTCTCATTTAAAGGTCTACTTCTGCTTGTTGCTGGGCAAATTGCTAAACCTGTTATAAAGGCAACACTGGAACAGAGCCTCTTCTCATTTTCCCGTCCGTCCCCCCCCCACGATCTCTCTTTTTTTTGGAGGCTGTTCAAACAGACTATTGTGAGGAGTAAATAAATTACACTCAGCTCTCTTGGACTTTTTTTTATCAGCAGGCTCCATTCCAAGCAGCTGCCTTGAATAATAGATTTCAGCTCAGCTGCAAACAAAGGCCCAGGCTGCAGGCCGCACGCTCCTGGGTCACAGGGTTCCGCAGCCAGTGTCCTTCTGTAGTAAAGAGAGACTTTTTGTTACTCCCCCCCTCTCTATCTCTCTTCCTTCTTGAAGTGTAATTAAGGGTCTGCATCAATAATAACATACAAGATAACAATAGGGAGTCTCCTCAAGCCTCTGTTTCAGTGAAGAATTCAACCTTCGCTACACTGTTCACATGACATACAGTATAGTATGCCAGCTTGGGTTGTATAGAATGGACTTCACTGAGAGTTTTGCTGCAACCGTGTTTATAGAAGTGCATCATTGTACCATATGCCATCAATTGGTATCATTGCTGTCTTTATGTTTTCCTTTAAGCTCTTAGGTGAAGCTGCAAGGTGTGGTAATTCCTAACTCTTTCCTTTTTTAAAATATTCACTTAGTGCTATAATATTATCACTGAAATCTTCATTAGTAGTCTTTAATGATAGGCATGCTGCACATATACATATACAAATGACCACATTTATTTTTTAGCAACAACACAAAAAGAAAGGCAAATATAAGGGGATATTTATTTAGTTTAAAAAATACATTGTTAGGTTTTTAAAGTATTTAACAACTACAATCAATAGCTAGCAATATTATCTCATTTTAATGTATTTCATTGTAGGCCTCTATGAAACTGTTTTAAGTCATGGTCAGAATGTTTTTTTTTTTGTTTTTTTTTTGTTTGTTTGTTTGTTTTTATGTTAAATTGTTGCCAAAGCATTTCTTTTGAGCTGAGTATTTTTTAATATGTGTGTAATTATTAGCCCTTAGTTATTGGTTTTGAAATCTTTATTGCAGCGCATAAATTGTTATTTCTGGCCTAAATGTCTGAAGACAGTCTTCCAGGTTAAATGTCACTTACTGCGCACGCTGTATTATATTTCTGTGTACTGCTCAAGCAGGAACGAGAATCTCAACATCTAGAACATTGTCTATTGATTGATAAAGGCAAGAGCACTCTCAGCCTAGAAGACCTGTCTGAAAGTATCCAGTTGAAGGGTTTCATGTTACTCCATACACTAAAGATGGAGGGGATATTAAGTTGTGAAGATCAGCATCAGCAATAGATGTTTAGAAGGCACTTGTTGGAAAGGTGTCTGGATCATGCACGTGAATATCTTAAAGGACACATTTAAATAGTCTGTTCAGACCCTTCAATGGAACTATATCTCCAAAGTGCAGGGGGACAGCCTGAGGCATGCCTGCAAAAAGGAAGAAGAGATTGTGTCCACGGCTCTGTGCTGTGACTGGGGAGCGAGAGATAAACCTCTCTCTAGGAATCACTGCGAATACAACTTTCATAAACTAGGCATTGGAAGTGTTACGGTATGCCTGTCACTTCTGAATCTTTTATTAAAAAAACAAGCAACGCATCCCAGTTGTATGGTGCTGTGATTAGATTTATAGGGATAAGAAATGGGATTAATAAGAATATAATTTTTCTTAACTGATACAAGGCACAACACTATAGTGTACAGTAGAGAAGAAAGAATTGGGGACTTCAATACATGCCATGAAGCAGAAGGAAAACTGTTAAAACCCAGGTCTTTAAATTAAGCTTTTTAAGCTCTATTTAACATTATAAATAATGCAAGAATACAATGATGCACTCCTGTCAGTTTTTAGCCATTATTATGAAAATCCTACAGTCGTTTTTAATTGTTCGACCTTAACAGCCATTTGTGATGACTATAGAAACAAGACACAATCAGAAATGTGTTTTTAAAGGCATGTAGAATTAGAAAAAACCCTAAGATGATTGCTAATGCAGGATGACACACTGGAGAGATCTGAGTTCATACTGTCCTGGGACAAACATAAAGATGTGGCCATTCTTAAATCTTTTAGGTGTAATTCAAACACAAAATACAACCTTGTAATTGCCTTGATTCCTTTGTTATGAGGACCTGCACATTATACTTAATGATACTCTTAAAGAATAAATAGCGGGGTTCAGAAAGATATAGCATTACACACCCCCACGTAAAGAAGAAGTGTTTTAATTCAGAACGATATGATTCTGAAAATATCACTTGCCAAAAGAAATGACTGTGGACCCGTGGACTGTAATACAGTGCGTACTTTTATATCTGGTACATATTGTAGCAGTATGTAAAATTCCCCATTAACGACCCAACAGCAAAATGAAATCAAAATGTTACCTGTGCACAGAACTGCGTAAAATGTGAAAGGCAATTCAATTTAGCAAAAGATTTAAAAAAAAAAAAAAACAGTTTCCAGAATTAAAACACTATCCAAAGTCAGTATTCAAAATTGCAGAATATAGTGCTCAATAAAGCCATGTCACAGTTCACTTGCAAATGAAAATGCACAAAAGCAACTAAAGCTCACAGATAATAAAAAAAAAAATACATCACAGTATCTAAAACTGTTTGATGATCAACTGTTTTACATTACAGTAGCTGGTCTTGTTCACTTTGTTGTTGCTGCATTTTAATCATGTGAAACTGGAGGAAGCACTGTGTAACTGCACAATAAAGAAAAAAACACAGGCTGTGACGGATAATCAGATAAATTGTAACATTGAAGAGATGGGCTGTGGATCAGAAAACTGGTGATGGAGTCGGAAATCGCGTGTGACGGGTAAGTGCATTAATTTATTACATATATAATCGGGATTGATTTTATTCTTAATACAAGGATGGTAAAACACGACTGATGTGTATCTGAGTTTCGTACTGTATATCCAAGTGCTGACTGTTGTCATTCAGCATTGTTAGTAAGAGAAATCATATTGAGGGTACCACTGAACTTGTGAGACGGATTGCTCATTAAAATCCTTAGCATATTTTTAAAGAGGAATTGGGATACCAAGATATTTAGTGAGCAAATAGTTATCCGTCAATAACCTCCCCATCCCCAGTTGTACTGCTTTCCTAGAAAAAGGAGAACATTCCAAGTTACCAGTCTACTTGTGAGATGGCTTGCTCATTAAAATATTTTGCATATTTTTAAAGAGGAGATGATTATTCAGGGACATCAAGATATTTATTAAGTAAAGGGTCTCAGTGAGGAAAAATGGGCAATACAATCTCCACCCCTAGCCTTGTCTCTCTCTCTCTCTCTCTCTCTCTCTCTCTCTCTCTCTTTCTCTCTCTCTCTCTCTCTCTTTCTCTCTCTCTCTCTCTCTCTCTTTCTCTCTCTCTCTCTCTCTCTCTCTCTCTCTCTCTCTCTCTCTCTCTCTCTCTCTCTCTATCTCTCTCAGACAGAGGAGGCAAATAGTGGGAAACTATGGCCCCCAATGAAAGAACTATAGTTACCAACAGGGGACTATAATGCCAGAAGCCACGGGCTGAGGGCATTGTCCCCTGGAGGTAACTATAGTTCTTCCCAAGGGGCCTTTAGTTTCCCTCTATGTGCCAAGGTCTGCAGTCCATATTTGTTTTATGAATCAGTCAAGAAAGTAATATTTTTGAAGTCCATGGCACATAGTTATTAAAGATTTTTTTTGGCATAAAACTGCCTGTCTGACTTTCTCACGATTTGAATTTTAGGAAGTCAGAAAACACTGAAAGCGAAGTTTTTATGACCATTTTAGTGTTTGCAGCATCTTCGTTTTGTAGTATATTTTGTAATTCATTTTCTGTTGTCCGCATTTTGCTTTGTTGTGTGAAGAGAGGACAAACGTTCAGCGTGATGCGTAATTTGAGGGAGTTTGTAAAAAAACTATTGACCATAAACATGACCAACAATAGATCATGGATCTATTTTTGGTCATGCAATAAGGTTTTAACCAAGCCAGAATGTCTAAGGACTGATTCATAAATAAATAAATATATATATTTGTCCTAAACAGGGGGCTTCATGAATGAAGGTTCAAGATTTCCATATCCTTCTTTGTGTGCGATTGTTCTTTCTCTTCAATCTGCTCTGTAGCACACTGAAAAAGATGAAGTGGCAGTTACTTCATTTGCATGCAGGCCCAGGCATGTGTATTTCAGGAATTCAAAGTTTCAATCTGAATAGTTCAGATCACATCAAAATCTACCTGACATAAGCAGCGCTGGATGGAATTTAAAGTGCTTCTAGCTATTCTGCTGTGTCTTTGTTTATTTTACCATTTATAACATCCCTACTGGAACCAAGGTCACCCTCCACAAAGCATTACATTCAATACAACCTACACACATCTCAGTCCCTACATACAGTGGAAAGAACATAATAGCAAAAGGACCTAATATAACACAAGGTTTGAAATTACTATATTAACAGACTAAGAATAATCTGATTTGTTCAAATATTATCTGTATTCAACATCATGTATATGTATTTATATGTCTATTTACAATAAGGTACGGTATTCAGATGTTAGTAACACAATATTGCAAGTCTTGTCGTGTGAATCTGAGGCCAGTCTTTTAAAGTGTGACATTAGGTATTTTGGATTGACTTAAAATACACCAGACTGTCAACTCAGACTTGCCTCAGTTAAGCCTGGTCAAAACTGGGATAGGATCCAAAGCAGGATACACCCAAACATGAAGCTGTTGAAAAGTTCAGAAGTCATTCAGATAGCAGCATATGGAGCAACTCAATTCATCTCAGTATTTTCAAACTTCAAGAAAAATAACAATACAGGCTATCATACTAACGTAATAGAGTTCCAAAGCAACTGAACTAGTCATAATGACATGAAAAGAGAGCCAACAGGTTGACAGGTGTTTGATCTTACCTTAAAATGACTGGCCTCACATTGCAAGATGTAAAAAGCAGCTATATGTTTGGATGAAGTAGCCCCCTCTTTGGAGGGTGGTTAATGTGTAGAGACCAGGAGCTGAACAGTAAGCAACAAGGACAGCAGGTGCTGCCACTCTTTTGTCCTGGTCATGATTATGATTATTTGTTTGCTCGCAAACTTGTTGAAAACTCTTTTCTGTGTGAGGAAGTGTAAACTTTCCTTCAACAAAACCCATTAACCAGCAGACAGAGTTTGAGCGGCAGGTGTTTCCCCCCCCCCCCCCCCCCCCCCCCGACTCAGTATGCAGATACACCTGATACTTTAATCACGTTAGGACTTGTTCAGGTCACCTGCCAGCCAGCTTTAAACAACACAAAACAACTGGGGTCACGGGTTTGAAAGCAGTTAACACACAGATTGTGGGCATGAATCCAGTTAAACATAATTAAAAGCACAGCAGTCGTTGCAGTAGTAATAGTAACAGAAGTAATAGAGGTGTTTAAAGGAGTGTTTTCTTACTTCTTATTAGTAATATTATCGCGGTTCCCCTTTTTCTTCTCTTTGTTAGTATTTTGAATATTGTGCAGCTATTTCAAATATGATGACGTAGATGAAAAGTTGCAGCTGCTTCCTGGCACCTAATCACTGTATGTGTTGTGGTTCAAACTCTCTCCACTGGTCTAGCAGCAATGGGACCATGTGTCTACAGAGAAGACACCAGGATGCAGTAGCGTTATTTCAAATATTTGCATGTCCTGAATTAACTAAACAAAATACAAGTGAAGAATCAAAAACTTCATGGCACAATAAAGAGGTAAAACATGTTTATTTGAAAGCATGTGTTCACCCTCCTTTATGTATATGTATATTTCTCTTAAATGTATTATTGCCAATCCTTATTAGAAATGATTGGCATGAGCTAATCCTCATTGAGGGTATTTAATACCACGTGGCCCATTAATTCATAAAACATTCAGTGATGTTTTCGTTTTTGGAATTCAGAGGGAAAATGACTGTGCAACCTAACCAGGAAGATCCCAGTGGTACATCCTTACAGTCTGAAGATCTGTTTTCTCTCTCCATTTAATAAACTCATGCAAAGCTCTTGCTGTGTTTTATATACTCATCAATACACATGTTTTATTATGATGAGCGCTGTCAAGGTTGTTTCTTTCAATTGCATTAATACAACAGTAGCTGATGTTTTATGCATTATGTGAAGCATGTACGACTCTATATTATGAAGAAAATAGGTGATTATCCCCTATTCATTGATGCAGAGGTTTGATACAGAGGATTCAGTCTGTTTGTCTTTCCTGCAAAATGTGGATTGTTTTGAGGGATGTAGAGACTTTAGAAATAAATCACTGATGATTCAAGACCACAGGAGCAATGCAGACTTCAAAAACATTTATCAAAATTGCATCTTTGAATAATTCTGTTGAATAATGCACTTATTCCAGTTTTAAGCCCAGTGTATTCAGGGTTTTTTTGGTTGAAAATTGGGCACTTTTATGCAACAAAACTGCACCAGCTGCTGGTAATAGCCCTTCTGCATGATTGTTGTAATGTGCAGTTTCAGGGGGTTTTGTTTGTCCGTATAAAACACCATTAAGAGAAAATGATAGCTCTGTCCCTGAAACTCCATTACATACGAACACTTTATAGAGTGCACTTGCTTCATTACAGAGCCTATGAATTATTCATGAGCCATTTTTTTGAGCCTTCTGTTTAAACTGGAGGGGAGCCAGTGAAGGGGGTAAATGGAAGCTGTGCATGGCTGTAGACCGCTAGCCTTCAGATTAACATTAGCGAGGAATGGTTTTCCAAGGGCTACTGTTCAAAGGTTATTGCCCTGTACAGTACAAGGGATGAAACAAGGTCATCAAACCAAGTCCTTCTGCCAACATTATGTGATGACATGACAGCCCCCGATCGACTCTATGCTGTGACATGCTTAATTACAGACCCAGCACAAATATCCACCTGCTAATATTGTAGTACTCTTATTAGTGGTATGGGTTTCACTTATTTTAAATTCTATTGGATTCAGCATACTTTTTTCTTGATAGTTATCACATTTAAAAGCAAATAAAGGAAATCTTTTCGGGAAGTGTGCACAATGATTTTGCAGTTTCCCCATGATTGTACTATGCATTTTCCTATGCCTTACCATGTTTCACTGTGATTTGCTGCAATTTATGCACAATAAACACTTGTAAACTTTTATTAGGGACAGCACATTGTCCTCTTCCTTACACAAGTCGATTATGAATCACAATTATTCAAGTATGAATCATCCAGGACACAACGTTCCAACGTTCCAGTCGCAAATATATACCTCCTACAGTGTACTGCTGTAACTTGTTTTCACACAGGAACAGTTCATTGAGGACACCTCTTTTAAAGTAACATGTTCATGAAATAAAACTAAACATGTAGCTCTTCATATATCTGATTTATACAACAGTCATATGTACAGTGCAGTGGAGCCTCTCTCATGTGACACCATTTCCCTAACAGTGCAACTAGTCTTCTGCCCAGCCAATATGCCTACCAAAGAGACCTAAATCATAAGAAAGATCACAGGGCTCCAATGTGCAATGATAACCCCTGACCTCGCCATGCCATAGTACCACCAGTGCATTTTCTCCCAAGACATCCAGAACATAATGTGATTTGCATACAGATGCTTTACAAAATCCCCCTGATCAGCTGAGGGAGGGAGGGTCCATGAAGGAGGCATGTGTGGCCACCCAAATCTCCTGCCATTAGTCCCAGGCAAGTCTGAAAACTCTGGGAGCCCAGGTGGCACCACAATTGCCATTGATATGTTGTAGTATTGTTTCAGAGGGTCCTTCACTTTCCTACAGTTTATAATCCAGCATAAAACAAGAGGGACACATGGAGTGACATTATGTTATAGCAGGGCCTTGACTGCTCGGGATTTTAAGGGATTTTCTACCAGGAGAAAGAGAGGGTGGGGGCATGAGTTCAAAAAGTTTGATAATTGCAGTGGGGGGGGGCACCGTTAATGGATGCTGAGACTGCCTGAATATAAAAGAGTGTATTCTTTTTTTCTATTTTGCTGTTGTTTTGTTTTGTTTTTTGAAGCATGCCACCTACACTTTAGGACATCTGTTAAACTGATTTTCCAGGGTTTAGCAGCAAGACTATCAAATAGATTATTAGGTTAAACTACATCCATTACTAAAACCACTTCAATTCATTTTAGTATATGCAGTTTTTAAGGCCAATATTATGTTTTTTTTATTTTGAGTTTCATAAATATTAACGATCCCCCTTTAGCAACCCAAATCAATTTTTTTTTTTTTGGGGGGGGGGGGGGGTTTACATAAGATTTCCCTGTTACATTTTAAATGGCTCTTGGTTCTTGTGTAAAAGAAAAAAAAAGTTTGCATGTTTCATTAGCTCCTTCTAAATATTAAATGATGCTTTACATTGTTTTCTAATCCATGTTTTATTTTATTAAAATGTGACTGTAACAAAAGGGTTTGGTCAATATTGTATCTAAATATTCTACTGGTTAAAATGTGGCATTACTTGCTAGTTGAGTTTGTCATACAGGCCATAAAGTGATTATGGTTAAATACTGTTCATTTACAGTTCAGTTACTTAGTAAACTGTCAGAAATACAACCTCATAATGACATTAATAGCACCACTTTCTGATACTAAATACTATATATATATATATATATATATATATATATATATATATATATATATATATATATATATATATATATATTCTGTATGTTTGAACAAAATTAAAGCAAAAGTTATTTACTATCTGTAATGAAAAGGTTAACTAAGCTCAACGAGATCTGCAAGATAAAAACGTTGTGCCTTTTTTTCCTAAAATAAAAGATGCATAACAAGGGGAACTTTTTCACTATGACACTGAAATAAAAATGCAGCTCAAAATAACCCATTGATCTTCCTTCCTCCCATCTTGATTTATTTGTTGCACAATCAGTACTTTGCACTCATTTCATTTGTGTTGTAATAATTGCTTTTCTTTTTTTTTTTCACCAGCTAACCTTTAAAAAAAATCCATGGCCTGCGTCACTCTGATATTCTCTCCACAGTGACAGCTGGGCCTAGGAAGCCTGGGCCTTTCTTTTAGGCACAAAGCCTATTAAGTATGCCACTCACTCAATGGCCCCGCAGCCTGAAATTGCTGTGAGCTCCACCCAGAAGTGTGGCTGGCTTTGTCATTGTAATCCGGCCTTGTTTGTGGAGTGTTGCCTGTATTTACTGTTGACTTGGCCTCCTATTTACTCAGCCTGCTGCTGCTGCTGTAGGGGGGCTGGGTAGAAGGAGGCAGGATTTATTCTGCTCTTGCCGCTAGGCCTGACCATCATGCAAATAGAGACGAAATGCCTTTTGGCACTTTTGACTTTTTCCTGACTGGGCATGCTGAGTCGGCTCTTCAGATAAATCTCAGGAAAGACACCAAGGATTCTGATAAATTCTGGCATAAAGGCCATGGTTATTAATAATGCTAACCTCTCAACAAAAACAAAAAAAAACAAAAATCAGAAAAAGAAGTTTTGCAATTTTGAGCTAGAATATGATTTCTATTTACATTAACTTCTCTTTTCCTTTGAAAAACAATATGAATTCCAGTGGAACAGCCATTGTTACTTAAGTTCCACAGTGTCTATCTTTGTGACATTAATGGCTAAATTAGCAATTAGCGCTGGATTGTGACAGAATTTAAATGACTAACTCAACAGGGAACCTCCATAGCAAAACTAACACTCGTCAAGCGCACAACATATTGCATGAAAGCTTGATCTAGACTGAAGAATCTAAGATAAGGGAATATGCAAATGTATTTCCCAGCCTTTTGTAGGAGAAGAGTTCTGTTCCTTTATGAAACAGACTCGCTGTAGCATCTGAGCTCTGAAATGAATTGCACACATCACTGGCATTGTGATCTATTGATGTCACTACAAGAGTGCAATAAAGTCATCATGTTTTCATTGGGATTTCGCAAAGATCAGGGCCACGACTGTGTGAAAACCTTAACAGCACTCCATCTGTGAGATGCAGATCACACAGAAAGGCTGCTTTGCAAATGGGGGAGGCTGCATGCATGAACCAATTGACACGATTGTAGCTTTCTTCAGCTTAACCGTCTGCATGTATGGTTAGGGATTAATCATGTTAGTAAATAGTGGAGTGAACACTTTTTAAAAGTTTTAAAGCGGAATGTAAGTTAGCACATAATATAATCTCGACTTTAATGTGTCCATGGCGTTGAATTCTAATTTTTTTAAAACTAAATTATTGTCTGACAACATGGATGGCGTTTTGGCACACATCAGTAAATTGGAACACAACTTGAATCATTTTATTTTCATAGCGCACACATCATGCACATTGCTCAGCTGGTAACAGGATCACTGATCTTTTGAAAGTTTAGCGTGTGGATGCCTCTATGCCATACAAATCAATATGCAGGGACCCCCTAAGATCCATATTTAAATATAAGAGTTAACAGAAGCAGCTGTGCTTTTTAAATGCATATTAAATATGTGTGTGTATATATCAAACAATATTACAAAATATATATTAAGAATACTTCTTAATTTAATAATTACATTTTTGCATTTGTATTTGCATTTTTTTAAAATAAAATATTTAGAGAAATGTTAGTACATACTGTAAGCATACAGTTTTACACAAAACAAGTGAAAGACCTTCCAGACTGGGGCTTAAAGTTACTAGGTTAATGAGTGCTCAGTGTTCGGGAATAATATAAAGGGTAGTCTGGCTTTTTAAGATAAAACTATCCAAAGGCATAGCAGGCCTGCACTCTTTTTAAAGTGAGACCCATTCATTGAGAATGCACAGAGCAAGCACATTTAATAAGCAGTGAATCCATTACACGTTCTTCCTGTTTTTGCCATAGCAACGGAATGAGGGGCATTCACCAGTGCTAAGGCATCATTATCTACCAGGCCATCTGTTGTAGAGGGGCACAATTCCAACTCGTTTAAATAGAGCAAGGTCTAGCATTAACTTAGGACATATGCTGTAGGGAAACATGTATTTGCAAAAAGATTACAGCAATATGACAAAAGCAAGCAGAGTTTCAGACACAGAACTGTAATTTCTTGTTTTTTTTTTTTCACTTCACACAGGAAATACAATCCAGCTCAAGTGCAGCGATGGAACATTATATTCCAAATTCAGAGAGCAAATTAGTGTCATCTTGCACATTGATACACATGGAAGATGAGACTTTTAAGGGAGACGGATCAATTTTCTTTAATGGATTTTGCCAAGGGATAGCATGCAATGCCAATCAAAGCGCAACGTCAGGCTTTCTTTTTTATAGCCAGTAAACCTATAGTTGTTTTTGTCCAGCCACATTCATGCTTATAAATGTAGAATACATGTATCAATTAAATTCCTTGCAACCAGTATTGTCACAATATATATAAACTGGTCTCTCTAAACCCAAATGATATGTAAAAGTATCTAGAGAGAAATGGACCGAACTAGAAACATTCCATTTTCACATCATTGTGCATCTGATGTTTAAAACAGTCTCTTCATTTGTATCTCCTGTTCATTATTGGTACATTGAGTCCTCTTCGTTTTTTGTTAGAGTGCTTGGAAACTCTAACATGCGCTCTTAACATTGAAAAGATTTTGTGAATAAATAATCTTTGTCTAATTATAACTGCGGTAATGGAGGGCTTGAATCACTGAGTGCTTACCTATTCAATATTGCATTGATTTACTTTCAGTACAGCACAGAAAGTTGTCAACACAAGGGTGGGAGGGAACTTCCTTCAGATTTGTAACCATTTACAGATCTTTAAAATAATATTGCGAAGTGAAGAACAGTGCAGGCCCAGTGGTGAGTTTTGTCTAACTATATAAACACCCTCTATTACTCCTGCAATTTAATTATTGATGCTGTACCTGCAAGCCTGGCATGGCTTTGTGTTTCTACTGCAGTTAAGTAGTAACAGCACTGTGAATCACTGTGAATATCAAAGGTGTTTGACATACTCTATTAGGTCTCAGTATCATTCAATGGAGGTGAAATGTGAATCTATGTGGATCTGTCTGCTGATGTGAAATGACATTTACTGCAATCGACTATTATTATTATTAGTAGTAGTAGTAGTAGTAGCAGTAGAAGTAGCAGTAGTAGTAGTAGTAGTAGTTGTAGTAGTCATTGTAAAAGTAGTATACACAGATCACATGGACTTCAATTCAATTAACTTTTCTGTCAACTTCTATGAGTATTATATGTAGGTTTAGTGGAATATATATATATATATATATATATATATATATATATATATATATATATATATATATATATATATGGCTCTTTGAGCTAATATATATATATATATATATATATATATATATATATATATATATATATACAATGAGAACTTTAGAAATAACTCAATTAAATTTTTTGCTTGAAGAAAGGGGTTTTGGAAACTATAAGTTTATTAAATTATTTATATATAGAATTTAATAAACGTCTAGTTTCCAAAACCCTTTCCTTCCAGTAAAAAAAGTTAATTGAATTATTTCCAAAGTCCTCTTTCTTTATAGTAATTCAGTTAGCACAGTCACAGTAACTCTTCAGTAAGATTTTAATCTTAATTACCACTCGTTTACAATAAACAGATTGCTAATTAGTACTGAGGAAACTAAGGTTAGCCTTAGGCTTCAGCTCTTCCATCGTACAGCTCCAGAATGGATGCACATGGATCAAGTATCAGATACTACACACATTGCTTAGGAGTCCTTTCTGACGTCGTTCTCATGCACAACAAGGGCCCAATTCAGTGTGCTTATAGCTGGGAACAAAGCATTTTCAAAAACATAAGAATTCATGCAAGAAGCAAAAACTAATGTGGAGCAAAATGTGTTCATTGAATCAAAATAAAATTGATCCACATTTGCTTTTTCTCAGCTAATCCTGGCCCCAGGACAGGACTTACTAAGCTTGGAAAGTATGTTGTTCCTTTCTATCTTGTAACTTCAAAAGTTTGTCGTTCCTAGTACAACGTGTCCAGCTCTACAAATCCCAGCACGGGACTGGCTTGACTGGGAGGGGACAGTAAAATCACAGCCAATCACAGCCCTTCACCTCGTGACCTTGCGACCTTGTGAAACCCTGTGGCTGCTCTGCTCCAGCATATGAAAAGTCACCATTGAGGTAAATGGACTGCTGCAATAAGGCTTTGTGACTGCAGCCATGCCACCTTGGTGTTTAACTTTGTGTGATCACAGCTATGTTGAGCAGGGCCTGGTCACTATTTTAATGGAAGACCTCTCAGTGGCCCCAGCTGTGCTGTGGTAGTATACCGTGTAAGTTTAGAAGGAGGCTTAACTAAAGCCCCAGCAGGATGTTAGGGGGCTTTATGTAGTTAGAGAAGAAGTTTTTTTATTATTCAGTTTGGCTGTTTGTTCTGATTCCCTAACAATACTCTAATGCTAAGATCAGACCTTTCAGACTGAATTCCAAACAAAAAATAAAACAAATGAAACATTAACTGTAATAAAGTGTAAAGATTTTTCAGCACCCCTCCCCCACATGTCACTGCCACTTTGTGCCAATGTTTTGTCTATTATTATTATCTATTTATTTATTTAGTTATCATTTATTTGGAATATAACTCTTGTTCATTGTGTAACTTTAGCTACTGCATAACATTCCTCATTAAAAAAAGAAAAAATGTTGTATCATAACAATTATGTAAAAAATCCATACAAATATGTGTTATGTGCTGATCCTGAATCCTATACAACAAATCGAAAAGTATAATGTAATATATATTGAAGAAATACAGCTATATAAATGACAACATCCCTATTAAAATGACTACACGGAGCCTAGGAAGTCACAGGGTTCTAAAATGGCCACAAAGGACAGTGAAAAAAACAGATATAATGCTTCAGATATTATATTAATGGGACAGATATTACACCAAAGTATTTTCATCTTTAAATAAACCAACCCAAAATCGTAACTCTGACACAGTGCTAAATGTGCAAAAACAAACAAATAAAATAAATTAATGAATAAATACATGTACACTGTGTACACGGTTGGTTCTGAACATTACAACTTAGCTCACAAATGATTCAGTGGTTGTATTCATTATACAGCAAACTGTTTATTATACACCAAACGATCCCTGCATTGCACCTGTCGACTGTACCGCACGGCATTTCTATTAAACTATGCAGCGTGTTCTCTAAAAACAACCCCAAACTCTGAAGTTGGAACACAATCAACAATAGTTGGCTCCTTGCGTCGCATACATACTATAGGTCTTAAGGGTATAGGGGATGCCCTTTGTGTTCAGATTCAATGCCTATTGTTGTAGTGCACAGAGAGACAGCAGTGTCCTGATTGGCCGGCGAGCTGTCTACATTGAAATGTAATTACTTGCAGTGCTGCCTCTGATTGGACTGGCTGCGAGCCTCCGCTGGCCCGCTGGCCGATAAGTTGTATGGTTTTGGCAACAACTTTTCAGGAATGAAGTAACTTCTCAGCTGTTGATAGTGGTGGTACACGAAGAAAAGCAGGAATGAAGCTGTGTGCAAGTTTTCTCGGTTGGTAGCAGAAACTTTTCATTACTTCTTTTTTTCAGGATGTTCTGGATGGTGCCAGGTTTGCTGAACAAAATGGGAGTGCTTTGATCCGTGTAGTTAAAGGAAAGATTAAAAAGCAGAAAGTTATTGGCAGTGATTAAAGTTTTTTTTTTCTGTACATAGTGGATACAAGTACTACAACTTTTGCTGTTTTTTTTTTAATGTTTTTAGACTTTTTTTGTTTGTTTGTTTGTTTGTTTGTTTGTTTTTTGGTGGCCTGAACTAATAGAGACGTACATTTACAGTTATGAAGTTAAATTAAATACAAACGATATTGTTAGTTAGTTTGGGGTGGTGGTTTCTTCATGTTTGGTTTGTGTAGTTGTTGTTCGCCTGCTAGAAGTGATTTTAGGATAACACGTCAATTAAATCTGATTGAAGTCTGTTCTACTGTAGAAACGGGTTGTGAAATAACATTAAACATTCTTGAAAAATATATGACAGCTGGTTTAACTGGAAATAAAGTAACGTTAAAGCAACCGCTTCCATTTTGAACGATTAAATAAAGTGTTATATTTACTAAACAAAATCTGGTAACCGTAAAGAAAACTTCTCTGCTTGTTTTAAGTTGTAATGGTTTTTGTTGTTATGCAATTACTGACTAGGTTTAAATGTATTTTGCTTAAATATTTCGTTGTGTCACACCTTGTTACAGAAGTTTAGAAATATGTATGTTGTAGTTTACTTGTTAGGCGTTTAAAATATAATCATCCACAGAATTGTAGTTCAGATTTTTATCCAATCCCAGAATCGTATTCATTGCAAACATTTGCAGACAAAGACAAGTTGTGTTTCCTTGGGGATTGGGCTCTGTCCCCGACTAAGAACTATTAGGACAATGTTAGCCTGAAGGCTTATTAAAAGTTTTTTGTCTGTCAGTTTGTTCCATCTGTCAGGGGTCTCTGCTGAACAGGACTGCCCCTTCGTCAACACTTCAGCTGCTACGGTATACAATATTTATGCAGACCGCAGCCAGTCACAATATAACTACCTCACTAATTGTATAGTCTGGAACTCTGGGGTTGTCCATCTGCATCGGGGCTTTGGGAACGAAGAAGAAAGAAAAAAAAAGTTTCGCCCCAGCTGGTAACCGAAGAAGCTGATACTCATTAAATATTCAGAAACTTTTTTTTTTCTTTAGGTTTGTGTTTTACATTGCTGCACATTAGATGAAGTAAAACGAGTTAGATGGAATTGATGTTAAGAAGTTTTTCCTAAAACAACAATTTGAGATAGTGCTGTTATTGCTGTTGTTGGTAGTCGTAGTGGTATCAATGTGAGTAACACATTATTGAGTTTATTGTATTGAAGGGTGTTTAAATAAAACAGAAACAGCCATGTTATATCAGATATAGGTTACCATTATGAGTGTATTTTATACATTTATTTAATTTTTAATTCAACCCCCTTACTTTTTGCCACAATTCTAGGTCATTTTAAAAATATCACCATTTCTGTCGGATAGATAAACAAGATCACTTATACTATATGTACAAAAAGTGTTAAATCAACACAAAGGGTCAAAGTCTTTTCCCTGAAAAGCAATTTACATAAGTATAGTATGTTACAGTACTGGTAATTAGCAAACGAAAGTGTCCGTCACGGTATTGTTACTATGTTTATAACATTTTGTAGAAAATGCGGCAAATTTATGTTGTAAAGACCTTGAATAATATATCGCAAACTGAGGCTGATTAATCAAAAGCCATTTGTTGTGTTACATTGTTTGATTGTTGTGTGTAAAGCAAACTGTGTTGTTCTCGAACACTGTTTTTGTTAGTGTATGTTATAGAAAGTAAGTGTGATTCAAAACACATTTAAAAATGAGTTATTGTAAGAAGCGCGGTATTTGAATAATACAGTATATGTTTTATGTACACATATATACCCCGTTTATGTAGGTTTCTTGATTACAACACGTTAACAAATTGCATTGTTGAACACATGTGCAGTAAACAGGCAATAGTTAACAACTGCGTATATGTTTAACTGTACATACAACATAATCCCCAAAAGTCTATATAATATTGGTGCCATTTCAGAGTCATTTCATTAGTGCGCGTTATGTTACAAGCGAGTTGAATGAACCCCAAGCTGCTGTCCGCGGTATTTCAAGCACACTAGCGCGGTGCTGTCCATGGTACTGCAGACACAGCGGGCCAAAAAACTCTCCTTCCAGGGAGTTGAGATTAACAGCGACAAGAGAATGAGGAGTTACAGTTCGTGTGTCTGTTCGGGGCGACTACAACATGTAGTATATGTAGTGTACCACTGACATTTTTTTTTTTTTTAGATTTACCGTTTTACATAACCCGTCCAAAAACGCCCCTTTTCACGTTGTGTACTGTGTAGTGGCTCATGTTTAGAATACGATAGTTTTAAGCCTTATGCAGCATTGTGAAGTGAAATCTGGCTGATGCGTTGTGGACACCGGTGATTGATTTCAGCTTGGATGCATAACAATGGGAGTGTAGAAAAAATATGCCTGCTGCATTGAGATAAGAATTTTAAAAAAATGTCCTGAAAGGCGAAGGTTAGCGTGTGCATAGTCCCTGCATGCACAGTTTGGAAGCACAAGATAAAGGATGACATTTGAGGAGAATACTGTCAAATGGGTTGTAATGAATGGTTGTCATTTTCACTAATGGTTACCAAACAACAAAAGAAGTGATGCTGTGTGCAACATTTCATAATTATTCAACGTTTTTTTTTTTGGTTTTGTTTTTTGGCAGAACACAAACATTAACAATATGGTTTAAACTGGTCTTCTAATAATCATCAGTGAGGCCATTATAAACGGTATACTGTCTTTATTTAAAATTAAGTTCATTTCCAAAATGAACAGGCTTAGTACGATCTTGTTATGAAGTACAAGGGATTTGTTTAAGTTTTATTGTTTGTCTAATTGTTGCCCTCCATAAAAGTTCGTTAAACACAAATAGAAAATATTCCAGGCTTCATTATGGAAACTATTTTGAAAACACCAGCGCAGTTTCACAATTACAGTAGTTTAAACTCATTGCAAAATATTTGTTCACAATTTCAGGGGTAAAATATTTTGAACAAATTCAAATTTCCTCTAAATAGTATCTGATTAAATGCAAATGTTAGTGTTCACTACTCCCTGTTAAAACCAGAAAATAATGAAATCCACTTTAGATGTATATATGCTAACCCAGGGTATACATCAATTCCCTGGTCTCTCAAGTGTTCATTGTGAGAACTATTGGACTGTACCATGAGTAAGGACTTGCATAGGGGAGGTTTCGAATGACAGTTGTGACATATGCACCCTTTTGTGACAGGCGATCGTGGGTATGAAATATTAATCAGTCTGGATAAATTAACTACCTTCTGCTGCTCTTTGTATTCGTGGAAAGAAGTAGGCTGCAACACCCTGTTATAATTCCTTTCTTGTCTGAGTTCTCTTTAGCATTTGGTATCATCCTAATAAAGATATGCCGTACAGTAAAATCCAACTCAGTGTAAAAGATATAGAGAATCCTATGGGTTTCTGGGTATGGTATTTACACAAGAGACTGGATTGGATTTCCCACTGCTTGGTGCCATCTGACTAATGAGTATGTTTGCTATACTTTAACAGCAAGGTGCTGTTAGTGACCTGGCAAAAGAGATCACTGAGGAATCAAATATTTAATTTAACCAATACACACATGGAATCAAAGTGAGCAGCCCTAGTCCAGCCCCTGATGTAAATTTTACTACAGCTTCCGTGATGTCATAGCGAGCGAGGGGGGTGGACAATGGTTCATGAGGGAAAGGTAAGTCAATATTACGTTCTCTCGCTGACAAAGGCAAATGAAGCCATGTTTTTGCCGTGGAATAAATAACATTTAAAACCCTTTTTAAGAGACTTGCAGCTTTCGAATGGAAGGTTGTTGAATTGAATAGGCTCATTCTGCAACCAGATCTGGATATTTTGTTTTTGGATATGTATAACAGTTATTGAAGAGGCATTGGGAATATTGCGGACACATTTCTTGACTGTCAATAGAATTTTACTTCTCATACAGAAGGGAAAAAAGCAGAATTTAGAGCAGGGAGAGGCTTGAAAGGAACACCTTCTTCTTAAGGTATTCATAACGTTTCTGCCTATATGATTCGTATTATTATAATGTGTTTTACATGATGTAATAAAATCTAACGGTATTTACACGTATTTGAAAGGGTTGAATCTAACAAATATGTTTTATTTTCTAGCTGCACGTTAAACTATTGTAATCGTATGAGGCTACGGTGTTGTTTGAATATATATATATATATATATATATATATATATATATATATATATATATATATATATATATATATATATATATATATATATATATATATGCCTTTCTTTGCAAACATCCGATTGGCCTCCGGTGGGTAGCTTTAATGGACGCCAGACTGTTAATCTCTTAAAGAAATAGACTTTATATATATTTTTATCCGCTGGTTAAAAAAAACAACTTTGTGTCAGATTGGTTATAAGTATAAATACATACTGTGTTTATAAAATGTTTGAAAAATGTTGATTGTTTAAGAAACAGAAATAATTATGGGGAAGAGAAAAAAAAGGTCAGGCAATTTTCAAGTTGAATTCATTTAAGTGTTTCTCTTTAAAACAAAAGGATTTCGTCGGTATCATAAAGTCCAGTCTCGTTTGTGGAATTTCAATATGATATGCTTCATTTATTTTATATAGCATGTATATGCAAATATGGAGTGATAAGTCATTGTGTTATTACTCGACTTGATGTGTTATAAAAAAAAATGGCACGATTCTTCACATTGTGTCCGTATATATGAATAGTAGGGTATCGTATTATTACTTCGAAGTGCTCGTATTGTAAAAAGAACAATAAACAGCAATAAGAGACCACTATCCAAAAATACGACATACAGTACACTGTTTCAAAATCAACCATAGTGGTTACCTTCTGGCGTAAATGTAAAACAAATGTAGTTATATCTCAAATAATATGATGTTGTGCATTCCTGGTATTAGTTTATAGAAGAAGTTAACCTTAGTGAACTGAAATTGTGTTCAAGTATATACCGTTTTTAGTCAATATTCAATCAATTCGTGTTTTTTTTTTTTTTTTTGTTCAAAAGAAAGTGATTTGGGACTGCTATATCAATCTTTGTAGCGTTTTTCTCTCTCTCTCTCTCTTTGGTTCACCTGCTGGCATTATCAGTCCCTTCCATATGGTCGGTTTAATTAAGAGCAAACAATGGTCATAATACAGAAATGAGACGCTATGGATTGCAGGGGGGGTCATCTGCTCTATTGCACCAAGAAACAGAACAGAAATGCTCTCCTTAAATGTCAGCTAGTGTACAGAGATGGCATACATGTATTATGTAGGAGTGAGGAATACTTTCAAGCAGAAACATTTGCTCCAGATGTTATTCGTATGGGCCTCTATTGTATCTGAAACGCTATTTACTATATTATAATTGACACCTTCCATGGAGTACCTGTAACGTATCAGAGAACTGTGTTAGAAACAGGCTTTTTAATGTATTTTTAACCTATTAAAGACGTTCCGTAATGAACATGTGACAGTCAAACTAAAAAGTTAATTGTTATTTAAAACCAGGCCTTCATGGTGTAGTTTTCTGTCGGCCTCTTCTTGTTGAAAATACTACTAGCTTATGATAAGGTAGTTATCATTCAGTTGTAATTCATTATGATCAAATATAATATTAAAATACAGATAATCTGATTCACGAATGTAAACTTAATTAAAGGAACAAATGCAGAAAATAATTACAGAAGAATTCACAATGACTTTACCAAAATAACCGTCTGCAAAAACATAATGTTTTCCCAATAAGATAATTTAAAACAGCATTGTTTATGATATTTAAAAAAAAAAAACAGTGTTCATGCAAAATATGTTTTATAGGAAACCAATACCTGTTTACTGTTCCTACATATACAGCCTATTGCAGTACAATAAACACTATCGTATCCTCTACTGTTGTGCATCTTGCATCTGTATGCATCGTAGATTGTGTCAATCTCCATTTTGTTTACATTCCTTGGGCGGCAAGGCCTTGCTGGTAATTTAATAGCACATAATCTGTGCAACTAAATTTTACTGAATAAACATGACGCACAGGTTTACGGCCACAGTAAAGTAAACAGGCCTTTATTCGCGTATAACGGTGAATCCTGTAACTGTAAACTGCTACCGTTTTATCTTTACCAAAGTAACGTATCGCTCCTGTGACTGATCCAGGTGTTTGTATATTTTGAACTAGCAATAAGATCCTGAGATCTGCAGAAACGGTGCATTTGGAAATTGTGTTAAAACAAACGATTATATTAGTATGCTGCTGCTCTTCTGTTCTGATATTTACATGGATGTGGGTTTTGCCCTTGGCGTCGTGTTTTCTCCATGTAAAATGGCGTTTTTAGTTTAAACGGATTTATTTATTTGTAATTCTAATGTCGATACAATATCAAGTAAAACCATATAGATAGATTAAAGACATTATTTTAGAACTTTTGTGAAACAGTGTGATACCAGCTTATGCTGCGGCCATTCAACACTCAATATAGTTCCAAATGTGTTTAACCATTATCATTATCTGATATGAGTTTATGCGACTGTAAACATTGTGCTTTACAATTTGGCAACTTTTTTTTATCATCGTCATTATTATTATTATTATTATTATTATTATTATTATTATTATTATTATTATTATTATTATTATTATTATTATTGGTAGTATAGTAGTAGTAGTCGTAGTAGAAGAAAAATAAGTGTCCCCACCCATGTCAACCATTATTTGAAAACGTTTGTGAAAGCGATGATTTAAAACCTGATTGCCCGAGCAGTGGGAACAGGTGCCACTGGAGTCAAAGGTGAAAAATGCAATAAGCATATCGAATGAAACAGCTGGGTCAGCAGTACTGTATCTCTCTTCTTTCAAGGCACATAATAAAAACTCAATTAAATCATGCGGCCAGTCATCAATGCAAATCTCAGTAGTGTATTACATATTTAAATCTTGTAATAAACTATTTCTAAACCGTTTCTGGGCTGTTTTCCATTTTGTGTTTAAAAAAACGTTCCTGGAGAACTGGCTGAAGGACTGTGCTTGAGGCTTGGTTATGCACAAACTGAAATTCTGCCCAGCTCTACAATCTGTTTTGTCTTTTTTCTCCTCTTCACTAAAGACATTTTTTAAAAAAATGGAGTGTAGTTCTATTCTAGTTGTTATCTTATCGAAACATTTATAATTAATCACCCTTTTATTTATTTGCTTATTTTATCTATAAACGCTAAAAACCCAAAACTTTGTCTCAGCCAATGTGTTATTAACTGCACATTTATCCCCATTGCCTTCAACTATAATATTGAAGTAACAATATAATAATAATGAATAATTTACCTAATCCTTGATCAACAAAGGGTCAAATGAACACAGAAGAATCTTTTCTGTTCACAAAACTTTAATTGGATAGTGCTGCAGTGTTTTGTGTCATTGTGGTACTCCTGAATTCTGATTCTTTACAGTGCGATCCTGGCCCCCAGATGATGATCTTTGTCTCTAAAAAGGCAATATTAGCTTTCTGATTTAAACACTTAATGGAATTAACCATGAGGAAAGCTGCTTTAACAAGATGAGTCATAGACTCATAACCCAGCATTCCCAAAAGGCAGAGCAGTAATGGATGTGCAATCAAAACCCCTAAACCTAATATGTAGGTTTAATTTAGGTTTATTTTACAATAGAATTGCAGCAGGTAAGAGATACACCATAGGTTTATTTTACACTATATTATTTGAGTTCCTCAATTTCCTTTTTTATTTACAAAAGTTTAACATTTTAGATATTCATACAGTTTAATACTTCAGTGGTTGCTTTCATTGCATTTATTAACCAAGTGTGGTTTATTGCTTTTTTTAAAAGGATACACAATCTTGTTACTTTTACTTGTTTCAAACAAGAGACATTCATTGTTTGAGTTAAGAAAGATCAAATAAATATTATTTTAAAAATGTTAAATGCACATATAATGTTATATTTAGTCTAACTGTAAAAACAAATAATCAGACTTCTTGACAAAGGGCTTTTTGTTTTTATCAGATCCAATGCCTAACTTCTATTAACGTTTTATTGTATTTGTTTTTCTTAAAAGATATATACAAATATATATCATTTATGAGAATAAAAATTAAGCAATTGTATTTAACACTTTCCTTTAGGAAAACAATTTAAAATCCCACTGCAGTTCCTTAGTTTACAAGCATATGTTATTTATGTACCACAGCTAAATCATTTCTTGGTCTCTCCTCAATCCTTTGTCTTGCATCTGCTTCAGATAATGGTACTTTTTTCTGTCCCCAATCACGAAAAGTTGCACTTAAATCCTATCTAAGTAGAACTGCAGAATGCATCTGAATAGCTTTTGGATTATAATAAAGCTAAATTTTGCTGTTTAATCTGAACTACAGATCCCCCCCCCCCCCCCCCCCCCCTTAAATACAGTTCAGTTTTATAATGTTTTTGCATAGTTCTGTCGGAATCTAAAGATATTATAATATTTGTAAACTATTAATCTTTTATCGGTCCATGCATGTTTCATGAATTTAATAAAACGATCGGCACCATGTAATTAGATTCTTAAAATATAGTGTACTTGATTATATCAGTTGGCTTCAGACAGATGATTCTGCACTGTGCAAACAAGCAGTTCCTCAGATCACTGTGCTAATTTAATATACAAATCGTGTTCTTTCAACTAGCACATGTATTTTTAAATACCTACATTACCCAGAGAAGTTTAAAATAAAATATAAGTACACTGCTGACATGATGACTAACTTAGTTTCCAACAGAGGTATAAATTAAATGTGTTCAAAATGTAAAGTTTAACCTGAACCACATTCAAATAAGAACAAAAATAACTGTATTTTATTATTCCTGTTGGAAACCATCTGAAAATGTTTCTGTGAATTTAGTAAACATTATAATGTGCTGGATATTACTTAATATACCACCTTGTATTCACAATATTTGTTTGTGCTGTTGCAATTTTTCAAACTATTTTCATTTTGAAACCTTACACATTCAGTCTATGTTTAACACAAGAACACTTTTGTATGAGTTTTGATTTGTTAATATTTGAGTTTCTCCCACTGTGGCAGTCAAAGAATAGTTTAAAGGGATTGTAGAGCCAGATTATACTCACCCTTAAACTAAAAGAAAAATAAAGCGTTTGTTTGTAGCTTGCTGATTTAATTGCGCACAAACTGCTAAAGTAAGTGTACTTGCTTAATTTCAGTTAATGTTCCCATCTGTGAGGAGAACAGTCACTAGTTGTACTCCAAGAGTTTCCTGTGTTGGTTGTGAGAGGAACAGATGGATGTGCAGGAGTTTCAGAAGATTAACCAGATTGGAAGGGGGGAGGATTAGTCTACCTGTCGTTTCTCTTGGGAAAGAAAAAGACAGTTTACTTGTACAGTATAGATAAAATAGGGAAAACTCCACTATCGAATAAAAAGGAATCTTTAATGTCTGTTGTTATACAGCACAAGCCTTAAAAGCGTTTCATCAGAAGTGTACTGTTGAATGACAGTTACAGGGAAGAAGTGTTTTTTAAAGCTATTTTTTACAGTGTTGTTCCAGAAAAATATTTTGCTATATTATGTTTTTGTTTTTTTTTTACATGCAAAATGTAAATGATCAGAATTACTATGTACTTTCCCATTGGTCCTTTTCACTTGAAATATTTTATTTAAGTATACATCTGATATATTTAAAAAAAGATGCAAGAGTTAAATATTAAGAAGTTATTTTAATAATGTATGAAAACAGCAAGTACAAATAATATACAGCTGCTTGATCACAAATTGTCATACAATTGCTGATCTTGTAAGCTATGCAGTGAACTATTTTGTAGCACTAAAAGATATGGTAAAATTATTATTATTATTAGTAGTAGTAGTAGGAGGAGTGGTAGTAGTAGTAGTAGTAGTAGTAATCAATATGTTTCCATATATACTGTATTTACCACAAACTGATTCTTTTAAAACTACAATTTCATGCTACCCTTGAAATGCTTTTTCAATCAAAGTAAAGAAAATCAAGAAAATTATTTCTAAAAAAAGTATAATTGTCGTCATTTTCAGATTATCCACAGATTCAATTCTGCTTTTGTTTTTGTTTTGTTTTGTTTTGTTTTGTTTTGGTTTTTTTTGTACTCTATCCCAACCTCTCTCTATCTGTTTCTGTTTCCTGGAACTGCAAAAAACACAATCAAAAATATGAGAAGTTGATTCATTCTAATGGCAGATTGACAGAGTAACAGATGCGACACTGTGCCACTGTAAATGCACGCATTAGTTAATAGGAAGGCTTGGCATAAACTCAGATTGCTTTGAGGTTATTTGTGCACACTCAAAGCTTGACTTTTTTTGTTGTTGTTGAATCTTTTTCTTCCTGTGCTCCTCCAGAAAATGAATTTCGAGGCAGGCTCCTGAATCAGAGGTGGACGCGTGGAGAAAGGATCAGCAGTTGTGAAACAAAAAGCCTACACAGCAGACACTGCAAGGTAAGTGTCAATGCACTGGGATTTTATTTCTGTGTTCAGTGCACTTTCATACAGTCCGGTATGCAGTGTACCAGGCAGCAGAAAACAGACCCAAAGCAATAGATATTAATAGGTGGTATTAACTGAAAATGTAACAAGGTATTCCACTCCAGACTGCATATGGACCAGGATGTGTGTGTGTGCGTGTGTGTGTGTGTCTTTGTGTTTGAATTAGGCATGCTTCATTTTTGCTTCATTTAGGGACCCATCCTATTGTTTTAGAATTAGCATTGCATTAAAGTTGCACAATACAAGAATGACCTCTCTGTTTCGATAATATTATTATTATTAAAGGTTATGAAAAGTCACTTTTAATGCAGCCATGCTACTGCACACAATAGTGTCAGAGCAGCATATTCTGTTTTAATAATAGTTAAATAAGGGCTATTAAAACAGTATGCTAACGTGTACCAGTGCATAGTATTATAAAATGTATACAATACTATCTGATTAATTTGTATCTTGTAATAAAATGTTGCTATTGTTTATGATATTTTTAGTTTCAATACTGGCTGATTTTAATCATCATTTATTATCTCCAGTATATTCAACACGGCAGTTCATTTTTCAGTAATGTAGTTGCCCAACGAAACCTGTATGTTAGTGCTGCTTTTGCTTGTAAAAGTGGAATTGAATAATAGCCTCATTTATGCACATGGTGCAGTGGGTGACCTTCTGTATGAAGTCATTGCTCCTAGCCACAAATTTACATATAGCTGTCAGAATGTGATTCTGAAAACCTTCCTGTCAGTAGGAAGCACAAAGAAGGACATTATTAATAATGTACACAGAAGCCTGCAGAGACACTCACTCTCTCACTCTCTCTCTCTCTCTCTCTCTCTCTCTCTCTCTCTCTCTCTCTCTCTCTCTCTCTCTCTCTCTCTCTCTCTCTCTCCTCCAGCAAAACTGCATTCTCTTTCTTCCACCCTTTTAATGACAAAAAGATGAACATTTTTTTCACATTCACAGTTTAAATAAAAATGAAAACTAGCTTTACCAGCTTACATTATCTTTAAAAGATTAATCACCAGATTAAAATAAGGTCTGACTGTACCATTTATTTTAGATTTCAATCATATGTGTTATCTATGGTATGATTATGGAAGTAAAACATATCGCAATTGCATTTTTGTTGGCAGAATACAGTATTTACATGATGAAGTATTTATATTTACAGACCAAAACATTCAAAAGATAAATGACTAGAGATCTCCCCTTTATAGTTAATAGCACAGGCTTTAAAAAAATGACTTGTAATTCTTGCAAGTTTAAAAACCACAGTATGTGAAGTACAGCACATTTTCTTTTCATGGACCATATTTATTTTGCTACTGTGTTTTTAATATTTTAAACTGATGTACTCTTAAATTTAAATTTAACGAGCCCTGCTCATTTAATGCATGCAACTTTTCATTCCACAAACTTTAAAGAGAATTAGATTGCTTCACAAAGCCCATACTGCCTACAAAGCCTGCTTGTTGTCCATGTTCACATTTAACTAAATTGATCAAAAGTCCTATTTGAAGTGAGTGCACTGCACCTGTACACAGAATCACTCAGAGCAGAACTGAACACACAGCACTTTTATGTGGCTTTCCTTTTAAAATAATTTATCTGCAGGAAGTGGCAATTGCCAAGGCAGCGCTGCCTAAATCAGCTATGTCCCTGCCAGCTTCACTCCAAACATGAACAAAACCTCTAAGTGCATGGCTTGAGATGAACGTGAGGTCCCTAGTAATCAAAACTAATAGCCTTATTGTGTAAAAAGCCTCAGAAAGCTTCGAGTGTGGTATATTTAAAAGCATAATAAATGGAAGTGAGGCGTTCGGTGACACCTGCTCCTTTGTGCATAAATGTAAGCTCCTGCTCTGCCGAGACCCCATGCTTGAAATTAGGCATTACAGTAATTGTGTTTTCTATTACACAAAGAGTGAGAGGGTATTAATAAAGGGTGCGCACGAGACTGAACATACCGTGTCGTATGAGAGCACTTTTAATGTTCAGGTGCAATAAATTATGTAGGCGCCCGGATATCTCTATAAAACACGCACTATAAACACGACTTTTATTTTTTATGCAAATCGAGTGCTGTCCTTTTTCAAGGTGATTAATCTTACAGTGCAATCTTTCAAAAAACAAACGCAGTGCTTGCACAGCAAAGGCTGTTCGTGTACAGTATTGAACATTTCAGAAGCACTTCAGAAGCATGATATTTATAGTATTTGAATAAAACCGTTGAAATGGGACGCTATTACTATTTGGGTTTGAGGATGACAAAATACAGAGTCATATAATGTGACACATGATGTGATACTGTTTGTAATATGCCTTGCCTTGCAGTTCTCTTATATCTTCTTTTGATATTGCTCGATGGCAATTTTACAGTTTAGTAAAGAATGAAAAGTTCATTGAGCAGTCATATCCTATTGTGTTTTTAACTGTGCCAGTATTAGGCTATAGCCGTTTTGAATCTGCTAGTTCTCAAAAGAAATTCTGTTTGTTTTTTTGTTTGCTACAGATGAACCTAGACAGTGATGACAAGAGAACACGCACACGATCAAAGGGAATTAGAGGTGAGTTAGCATGTCTTTAAAACAGAAAGAAAATATTGATGCAATTCACATTATAGTGTATGGAGTGCTTTAGAAGTCTACTACCAGTATAATGTTAATATATCTTATCAGGGTTATCAGGGTTACTTGCAGGACTGGTGTCTGGTGAAATAATACAGATGTCCAGAAGTTGTGCTTAAAGTCAGGTTTTTACAATAAAACAGTAATTTATAATATGTGTATTTAGTGGTATTTTATTATTTAAAAAACAAAGTATGCTGAGCAATACACATCTTGAATCTCGTTATTTTGCAAAGCTTGAGAATATAGAGAGAAAATGTTTTTTGGTAGTGGTGTTTTTTTTTCAACATTTAATTCTGAATTTAATATGTACTCTTGCAGGAAGAAAAATACCATTTATCATTTCACCCAGCGGAATAATACATTCCATTCAGAGATTGTAATAAAGCTTACAGTTTAATCGAAATGCATTTGGCTGATTCAGCAATACCCTCTTTTCTTTTTTGCAAGCAAGCTGCTTAACATACAGTTTATTTTCCCTTCAGATTTACAGTGTTGCTTTGTTGGGGTAGGGAGCTGTTTTTAAGCTGCTGACTGATGGTCTGCTGAGTTCTGAATCTCTATTGATTTCTGCATTAATTTACTGTTTCTTTTTTTTTCATCTCTCAGTGCCTGTAGAACTCATAGGACAAGAATTAAGGTAAGGAACTTATATCTGAATCTACTGACACATTTACACACATTGTATACAGCCACTTGGCTCCTCTTTAAGTCTGACACTTGAATGTACAGGGTACCCATTAAGAGATAAAAAAACACACACACACACATCCATATTCAAATACTATTTTATTTTACAATCAGTGCCAGTCAATCAGCTTTATATTCAAATGTAGTTTTTAATTAAGTCTTCCAAAGAGAGCTGAGATCATTCTAATGTAGAATTTACATGTGAATCAGCTTTTGTTATAAATAATATTGCCTTGTATACCATCATATTTCAGCCTGAGAAAAGAAACGCTATGATTCACTAGGAATGCTTCACAAGGCTTTGAGTCACAACAATGAGAGCATGTTGTTCTGAATTGATCACAAATAGCCATTAGCTGGGTCACAGGCTTTCTGGTCTCATTTTATAAGACTATGATAGATAATGTTGATATATTTAGCGGTTTATTAACACTACAAGCCCTAGGAAGAAGGACAAGTTTTCAGAATCACTAACAGTTATTCGGAGCAGTCCCTGTCTGTCCTTGATTAGCAAGCTTAGCACTGATTCTGTTTTGTAAATATTTGCAAAGGATACAGACGCGAGTGCAGTTGTCTCGTAGCTAACTCCATTTTGTGCTCCCTTCTACACAGAACAGTTCATGCAGAAAGTAACATAAAAGGTCCAGTGTGTTAAATGTGTAGGTTAAGATTTAATTTCATAGCACTGGAAGCACTTTACACCTCATGAAACTGAAATAGCACTATGGTGATTAGTAATGACTGCTGTTCAAAATCCTTTTTTTTTTTTTTTTTGCATTTCCAGTATACTGCATCCCATTTCTCTTAGTTAATCTGCTTATTCTGCCACTATTATTATGCATAGCCTTCATGAAGGCTCTGTATTCCCATGGCAGTTCTCAAGCTACAGGACTGACCTCCCTTGTGTGTATGTGCGTAATAGCGTTGCAGTGCTCTAATAAATGAGATGAACTCATTTAAACTGGCTTCTTTCTGGCTTCTCTCAGCTGCCCCACCCTTGGATGCAATGGCTCAGGTCATGTCAGTGGAAAATATGCAAGACACAGAAGGTAGGGTCAAATAAATAAATAAATAAATAAATATCTACCTATATATACATATATATTATTGATTATTTTTAATAGTACTTTTGCAGAACAAAACTTTTTTTTTTAAATCAATAGAAATTACAGGTGCACTGACGGATTCAGAATTGGGTGGGGCAAAGCAGGGACTTCCCTTTTGGGTGACTACTGTCACTTCTGAATAACCCCGCCCACTTCTGATCTGGCCCTGCTCAATTCCAAATCCTGCTTAAAACTGTTATGTTAATTTTACTCTGTAGAAAAACGCTTCCCAATGAATTAATCTACAGTGTACAGGACACACAACACAATTGTTTTTTAAAAAAAGAAAAACTCATTACCAGACTTAAAACCGCTCTTTACAAACGCCTCAATCGAACTCTAGTTTACAGAGTTGCCCGTTGGCCAAGAAAAGGAAACACCAGGATGTAGACTCAGATCAGCCTTCATCAAAAAGGAAGTCCCACCCCCTGAGGTTGGCTTTGGATGAGGGGTACAATGTGGACAGCGACGGTAGTGACGAATCAGAGGTCAGGGAAGATTCCTCAGCCGACGAATCACAGGAGGCCTTGGAGGACGAGCACGAGGAAGAAGATGACAAAGAAGAGAGCGAAGAGGCAGCACGAGGTAGATCACTAGACACTGTTCATTATAGTCATAGAAATCAAAGTAGTAAAATTACATTGTATACATACCGGTATATCGTGCATACATACACCTTTGAACTGACTTGAATGTTCTCTCCTTCTACACAAAAGAATGCATGGCAGCAGAATCATCCAATGCTGGACAATCTCAAGAGGAAGACTCGCCCGAGGCACCCGTTAGTAATCAAAGGGAAGACTACACATGCTATCATGAAATGGTGGCCAGTTCCCTTCTCAACCTGGGTCAAATTGCAGAAAACACAGTGGAAACAACAGAGGAATCTCTGCTCACAGCTGGAATGGACGTAGTATGTGAAACAGAGAACATTGATAGGTGCAGCGAGGTGGAAACACAGGCCGAAACAGTGGTTCATGAAGATGATGATGAAGAGGATGACGAAGAAGATGCTACAGAAATTAGGGAGGCGACAGAAGAAGCCCAGAACTTGATCAGGACAGTAGAAATACATCAGGAACCAGAGGAGGAGGAGGAGGAGGAGGAAGAGGAGGAGGAGGAGGAGGAAGAAGAAGAAGATGAAGATGAGGATGTGGAGGCCAGCGAGGCTTGTATGACACAGAAAGACAACACAGATCACCAGTACTTCAGTGGGGGCTTCACGAGGTTCAGAACAGTAGAGCATGAGGCAGACGGTCCATCATCAGAAATCCAGTGCGAGGAGACACTTGGAGAAGAAGATGAAGAGGAGGAGGATGAAGAGGAGGAGGAGGAGGAGGAGGAGGAGGAGGAGGAGGAAGTTACAGATGCTCAGGGATCTCACGCAGAAACAGAAACTGAACTGGAGCTCCAGTCCCAGCTCGAGGACTCCTGTCCGAAGACCACATCCTCGGTGGTGATCGAGGTCCGATCGGAAGAGTCTGACAAAGACGACGAGGATAACGACGACGATGACACTCTTTCTCAGAAGTCGGCCGTCACGGATGAGTCTGAGATATATGACATGACGAGAGGGAACCTCGGTCTTCTAGAGCAGGCCATTGCGCTAAAGGCTGAGCAGGTGAAGATGATGCGGGAAGCAGGCAGGATGCCAGGGGAACAACTTCGCTATTTCCACATAGAGGACAGGCAAGGAAAGCCTATGGATTCTATGAGAAAGAATTACTTTAATAAAGGTAAAAGATTAGCTTATTCTTTTATTCATTATTATTTATTAATTATCAAATCACACATCCACTGAACTTGTAGCGTCATTTTCACTCCAATCGCATAAATAATTAAACTACTTTCAAGGCAAGATTTGAAAATAATAAACATATAACAATTCTTGCGTGTCATTTGCATCATGTATAATTATGCTTTATTTTCATTTCTCTTAAATGCTAATAGACCCCTCAAGGTCTGAGAAGAGAGAGATTAAGTGCCCGACCCCAGGGTGTGATGGGACTGGTCATGTGACTGGATTGTACCCTCACCATCGCAGTCTGTCCGGCTGCCCACACAAAGACAGGATACCACCAGAGAGTGAGTGTTGTTCTCCACTCAAAGAAAACAAAACCATTGTGTATTTATATGCTGTCATTAGCACTGGAACACCCTGAATAAGGTCTAATGTTACCTTGTCTTTCTCTTTTGTTCAGTCCTGGCGATGCACGAGAATGTTCTCAAGTGTCCCACGGCAGGGTGCACGGGGCAGGGTCACGTCAACAGCAACCGCAACACTCACAGGAGGTATGACCATGTAAAACCTTGATGCTCGCTTCAGGCAGTCAAACCTGTAGCATTAACATATGCACTTTACCTTGGCAGAATTAATGGCACCTGACACTGATAAACCATTTGGCTTTTACGAATCGCCTCGACCAGACTTCATCATTGCTGATTATTTGTGCTGATCCACCGAATGCAGTCTAATTCTGAGCAAATCTTTGTAAAGCAGTTGCCACGCTTGTTCTAGACAGGTGACATGCTAAGATTGCTTTGTTTCTGTCTCTCTCAAGCTTGTCCGGATGTCCTATTGCCGCAGCTGAAAAACTGTCTAAAACCCATGAGAAACAGCCAATCCCTCAGCATGCCTCTGAGCTCCCTAAAGGCAGCCCTAATTCAGACAGAGTACTCAGGTAGGTGTAATGAAAACTTAAAAGTGCAAATGCATGTTCATTCACATTGTATATTTCCAAATGTTTGGATTCCTATATGCACAATTCAGTATATATATATATATATTTGGTTACGTCTCAGCAGATTATATTGTGGCTAAAACATAAACTACCAACACTTGCAGGAGACTATCATTGTTAGTAATAACAGAAAAAGTACCTTGTGGTGTTGAATGTTCAATCAAGCAAAATATTAGGACAATAACACATCATGCCAATTTAACGCCCAATTTATGTCACGCTACTTTAGTTTCAGTCAGTGTTATTATTCCTCTGGATTACACCTCTTTTTACTATCTCTGTCCTATTACCCCATCGTGATCCAATTATTATTGACTGCAAACTGTACTGAATACATTAGGTTCTTCATCTTTTAATTACATTTCGTACATGCTAATTGTGTTAGTTCTGTTATTAGAATACAACTAATTAGATTATTTAAGGCAACTACTTTGTTACGACTGTATAAAGCATAAGGGTTTAAAATATAACATTACTGTTATGCAAATCACCACGGTTTTCAAACAAACAGGAGCAATCTGATTTCCTTTTTTTAATTAAATGTATTAAAGCTGTACAGAAATACCACAAGTGATCAGCTACCCGAATCCTTTGACATCTGTTGTATATTCCACTATTGTACTCAAAATGACATCTATGTTTAACAACTGTGCCCACCCTCTGAAACCATCTAGTTTTAATGCTCAATATCAGTGGTTTAAATAAAGACGGATTCCTCATTTCTGAAAGTATCCGTGCTGCTCTTTTATGACCTTTCCACATTGCATTTGAAAACATGAAGCTCGCCTCTAGCTTGATAAGAGCAGTACTGTTTGAATGTGAATTTGCTTTTTCTCATCAATATTCTCTTCTCAGGCTTTGTCACAGGGTTCCCAAGGCAAACTGATGACAATATAACTGAGTTGTCAAAGAAAACAGAAGAGATTGTTTTTCATTATCTTGTCCACCAGAGCCTTAAACTCCCAGTACTGCAAAATGAAATGTTTCCTCGACACAAGTTTCATGACAGGTTTTAATCCTGGAAGTATTGCACATAGATGTATTTATTCCTGTCTCTCTCTCTCTACCCCAGGCCTATGTGCTTTGTAAAGCAATTAGAGATTCCTCAGTTTGGCAGCTACAGACCCAATGTTCAACCTGCAACCCCTCGTGCCAACCTGGCTAAGGAACTTGAGAAGTACTCCAAGGTCTCTTTCGATTATGCAAGTTTTGATGTTCAGGTCTTTGGCAAACGTATGCTTGCCCCAAAGATTGCGACCACTGAAATCTCACCAAAAGCCTTTAAATGTAAGTATAACAGCTTTACTGCCCTTTTATTTGAATATGTAATTCTTTTGATTCAAATGATAAACCTTTAGAACGACTGGCAATACTTTATTTGAATCATCAGTTATTAATAACGAATTATAATGATGCCAGTGGAATTCCACAAAAGGGCTACTCATTTCCGAAAAACGTTCATTTTGTACAGTGATTGCATGTGTATTGAAATAGCAGCTGGGCTGTAACTGATAACGATTTCACTTAAACGTGTTTTCTCTCCCCCTCCTCAGCTAAACCATTCCCCAAGGCGTCCTCCCCAAGCCACAGCCTGTCTGGTAGTTATGCGAAGAGCACCACCTCCTCTTCCTCCTCCAGCGGCTACGACTACTCCCACGACGCAGAGGCGGCGCACATGGCCGCCACCGCCATCCTGAACCTGTCCACACGCTGCTGGGAAATGCCTGAGAATCTCAGCACAAAACAGCAGGACCTCGCCAGCAAGGTGGGGAAGCTTCCCATCCCAATATAACTCATTGACCTGTACACCTTTAGATGGTGCTGTTATACCACAAGCCTCTCTGGTTAGTTTTTTTTTTTTAAGTGCTGCTTTTGTATAAAAACATTCACACTTACCTAATGTTTTTTAGTCACTTTAGCAGATTACGCAGCACATAAAACATCATACCAATTGTTCTGAGCTCTGCTGACTGTTGTTTCTCCTTTGTTCTGTTTAGAGCATGGACATCGAGGTGGATGAGAACGGCACCCTGGACCTCAGCATGAAAAAGCACAGTAAGAGCTTGTCGTGCCTGAGCCCGGGGGTCAGATCACCAGAGCAGTCCCAGAACCAGAGCTGCAGCCCCAGCAGCAGTGCGATGACCTCACCACAGTCCAGCCACGCCTCCAAACAGGAGGAGTGGGAGGGGCCTATCGACTACACCAAACCCAACAGGCAGCGCGAGGAGGACTTAGAGGAGGTCAGTCTATTCAAGTTCATACAGGTGACCCTGAGGATCCATTTATCCAATCAAAAGAGCCATGCATCTAAATACCATTGGATCATTTAAATAGAGCCATTTGTGTACCAAGGTTATGAAAAGCTGTGAGTCTCTAAATTACATTTTAGTCTTTAAAAGCATGTATAGAACAGTCCTACCCACCTACCCCTGCCCCCCTTGTCTCTTAAGAGGAATTTTACAAATAATTATGGAGACAATGAATTCAATGAGCATAATCTCAATGGTCCCACCATTCTCTTTAACCAGATGGAGCCCGCAGCCCACTCGTTCGTCTCCTCAGAACCGGAGGACTGTGAAATGATCCAAGAGAGCTTGGAAGACAGGAAGTACCCGGGAGAGGTCACCACAACAAGCTTCAAAATGAAATACCAGAGCAAGGACAGCAAGAAGGAACTTCTATTGTAAGCACATCTCAACGAGCTAACATTGTACGAGCTCATGGGTTCACAAGGTTACGACAGTATTGGTATCGATACTGGGAGTGATTAGACAAGACTTACTTTGTCTTGTGCTGTAGGAACCATATGTATAGGAACCACATGACAGAGAACATCAAACCTGTCCTAAAGACCCCTCCATCCTACATAAAGCAAATTTAATATCCCTTTTTTAGAGGCACATCTATTTGATCTATTCTTTATCTTTTTAAACAGGTGCCCAACCCCTGGTTGTGATGGCAGTGGTCACATCACTGGAAACTATGCATCACACCGCAGGTGCGTACACTGTGTCAGTGCCCTATTTATTTCTACTGGCTTCAGTCTTTTTATAATGAAAAATGAAAGTCTCCTTTTCTTTGAGCCTGAAAGGCTGTAGCGAGCAAGCGAGAACCTATTTATACACTTGAAACTCTCCACATAAACCAATGAATACATATCAAATTGCCTTCTACAGTACAAGCCTGCAGTCTAAGCTGGTACTGCAGGTGTTTAACTACACCCGCTCCCCTCCTCACACCTTGTCTGTTTCTGAGCACACTCCCTGATAAATGCTCTGGTCTCTGGCTTACTTGCTGTCTCCTTTTGGCTCACGTGGAGATTCTGTCTCTCTTCTGTTCCAGCCTGTCTGGTTGTCCTCTTGCTGACAAGAGTCTCAGATCCCTCATGGCTGCCCATTCTGCCGAGCTCAAGTATGTGTGCCCTTAACTAATCTTCTCACTTACTTCTATAATCTTTAACACGTTAGCCCTTTCACTACCAAAGTCAGACCCTCACAAATGAAAAAAAAACTACAAATAAATACAAAAGGCTTTTATAAAATTCAATTGAACTGGGCCTGTACCATTATAAACCTACAACATGTCTGCTCTGTGTGTAGTGCAAGGGTTAAATCGTTTTATTGTTAACTGTTGGTCAAATCTTGCATCTTGTTAAAACCTCCTGCTGCAGAAACTACTTTTCCTTATGCTATTTCTGCTTATACTGTGAACACTATACCTGCCAAGACATACTGTATGGTTTGATTTGTATTAAGTAAAACAAAATGTATATTTAAATTTACCACTTAAAAATAAACCTATATTATAATTAGTGGTATAGAAATATTATACATACATAATGAACCCCACTTGTTACATAAACATAATATGTGTATTTTTAAAGTAGGCTAAAATTCACATTGTTGCTCTTTTGGTTTGATATTGCTATGAAGCACAGAAGTACATTTGTTAACTTAATGATACTATGCAGATGCCTTCTGTCAGAAAGGAATGCCTTTTAGATGGTCCCTTATCAGCAGTTTTTACTGCATACCTGTACTGAGTTTAGGAACATCTTTCAACAGGTGCCCAACTCCAGGCTGTGACGGTTCCGGTCATATCACAGGGAACTACTCATCCCACAGAAGGTAGGTATTAAATATTTTACCATTATCATCATTACTCGCTTTTACTTTAATACATATATATATATTGGATGGCTTTAGATAGATAGACAGATAGATAGATAGACAGACAGCTTTAGCTACAGATACATGTAGACACACACATGCATTACCGTACGTTTTTTTTCCAGTACCGCATTCTATTCTTTTTCCAGTTTTGCTATCACTTCTAGCCAGTGTTTCATCCCGTGTTTAAATTGTAAAAGGCATTTCCCTCTTTTTTTTATAAGCTCATACTTTCTATTTTCAGTTTGTCTGGCTGCCCCCGTGCCAAGAAAGGTGGAATAAAAACAACTCCTACCAAGGACGACAAGGAGGATCCCGAGCTCTTAAAGTTCGTACTGCAAACAAAATGACGCTCATGGGTTTTTTTTGGTGATAGAACTGCTTAGCATCTCTTACCCCACTACACTGAGAATCAAACAAAACAGCCCAATTTTTGATGATACGAATCCCTCTTAGAACACAAACTCCTTTTTACTATTTCTATAATACTATATAACATTATTGTAACTGATAAATCTTAACCATTATAGCACCATTGTAGGTTCCTGGGGTGCCCAGGCACCCCAGAGTTATATATTGTAATTAATAACAGAGGAAACAGAATAGCAACGTACGAGGATTTGAAGGATTAAAAGTTGACAACATTTCAGATCCGTTCTGAAGTTGTTGTGTCTGTTTGTCTGCTGCTTTGAATATTACCAGCTTAGACTTACCATTAACTTGGCCCACTACTTGCTTGAATTAACCCAAGGACTGCTTTTTCCGCATAGATGCCCAGTTCCAGGATGTGACGGCTTGGGTCACATCAGCGGGAAGTACGCCTCCCACCGCAGTGCCTCCGGCTGCCCATTGGCTGCCCGCAGACAGAAGGAAGGGCTTCTCAACGGCGCTCCCTTTCCCTGGAAATCCCTCCGAACAGAAGGACCAGCCTGCCCAACGCCAGGGTGCGACGGCTCAGGTCACGCTAATGGCAGCTTCCTTACACACCGAAGGTAGGGAGCTGAAAGCATCTACCCTGGCAAAAAAAGGATTTAGCATGAGATAGCAGCCATACAGGCATACAGCTCTGGAAAAAAGATTTGCATCACCCTATAGAATGAACTAATTCTGCATCATAAAGTCGAATGAAACCTGCTGAATAATGTTACATTAGCATATTGAATTGCATACAGCTTTGTAGTTTCTTTAATTGCATGATGTTAAATAAACGATCTAAATTATGTTCACTTATTATTTTATTTTTTTCATCATGTCTCAATCCAAAAATTGTAGGTGATGACAAACTTTTGGTCATAGCTGTAAGTGCAGTTGGTAAAATGATATTGGTTACAGTACCAGCAAAAGCACACTGCAGAGAGAAATGACAGTGAACGACTTGATCCAGTGTTACACATTGGCTGTCTGAACTGCCATCTCTGTTGAATCTCCTTATTTGAATTGTGTCACTGTGGCTTTTGCTCTGTTTCAGGTTTTCATTATATTGTTCTGAATATTTGCATTAATTACCTTTTTTATATACGATAGATAAAAGCAAACAACACTCAAGTTTGCAATATTGAAGCACATACAGGCGTTAATTTAGCTTACTCATCCTTTAGTAATTGCCCAAATGTTTAAACTAAACATGTACTGCTTACTAAATTGCAAGATTGTTCCAGCAACTCCGGTTAGTTTAACAACATAATATTGCTTAAGCCATTAGATAATTATTTTATCACTGTCAATACATTTCTACATTTAAACAGTACATTTTACTGCAGTGGGAGTTCAGAATTTCAAAAACATGTGTTAGCACCTGTAGCAGCCCTGGACACTATAGTCCAATGGATGTGATGCAGTGCAATTGAACCTGTGTATCTCTTTGTCTGCAGTCTCTCAGGCTGTCCCAGGGCCTCTTTTGCTATAAAGAAGACAAAGTTCCCAGGGGATGAATATCTCACCACAAAATTCAGGGCCAGTGACGGTAAGATTGCATTTTCATTTAACACGACACAATACAAAATGTAAATTGCGCCTTCATGAACAAAGCATCCGTGACCATTTCAAATTGAAACCTTTAAACAAAGGACCCTGCAGAGCAGTACACAAGACCTCTAAAACCAAATATCTGGTTTGAAAAAGCTGTAAACAAGCTGCATCAGACCTTACCTTCCGGTCTGAGCCAGGAGGAATCCTAGCTGTAACATTGCCAATCACTTCTGAGCCTCAATAACTTTTCCTTTACGGATCAGCCAACATTGTCTTCGTTTAGCATCCAATTGAATTTAGGTACTTAACGAATGTATTTATTTCCCTTCCAGTTCTCGACAATGATGAAGACATTAAACAGTTAAACAAGGAGATCAGCGAGCTCAACGAATCCAACACTGAGATGGAAGCGGACATGGTCAATCTGCAGACGCAGGTAGGTTTGATTCATCTATAACACTATACATTGTGAGGCAAACTTTAACAAGAAACCCAGTAGATAAACGTTTCGGCTAATGGCTCCATAAGGGTTCTTCCCAGGAACGTCTTATCATTTTCTGTTTGTATGACGTTTAGATTTCCTCAATGGAAAAGAATCTGAAGAACATCGAAGATGAGAACAAAATCATTGAGGAGCAGAATGAGGCTTTGTTTATGGAGCTGTCAGGCCTGAGTCAGGCCCTCGTTCGCAGCCTGGCCAACATTCGCCTTCCACACATGGTAAGTTAAACCACTTCCATCTTAACTCCAGAAACAGACATTATTTCACGGCAGCTCACAATAACAGCTCAGTGACTGCACCACTAGGTGTAGTTACAGTGCAAATACTGCACCAAAAGCATTACCAGCTACTTATTTGCAATTGAACATGTAGCTAAATAGCAACAACACTGTAACTAAATGTGCGGTCACAGTGCAATTGCAGGGTTTGCCACTTAACATAAAGCATTACCAAACTGTGTTAATTAACAGCGTACCAACCTGAGGTTAAATTCTGTATTGGTGATTTCGCATGGAAGGCAGTGCCACTTGGTGGCTGAATAATATATTTCTACAAAAGTGAAAATCCAATTTTACTAGAAACTAGTAATCAAAATAAATACGGCTAAACCATTAAGTGGACGGTCAGACGAATACAGATTGATGATTTATAGATTGGTAGTATTGATAAAGGTAAGATAGGTTTAATAAAACAAGTGTTTGCACTTTTTTTAATTCAGCAGGAGCCAATCACTGAGCAGAATTTTGATTCCTATGTGAACACGTTGACGGATATGTACACCAATAAGGAGTGCTACCAGAACCCGGAGAACAAGGCACTGCTGGAGACTATTAAGCAGGCTGTGAAGGGTATCAAAGTGTAAATGAGAGACAACCAACGACTACAACAAAACAAAAAGAAAAGGGCATTCAGGTTTTAAATGGCAATGTACTTCATCCCAGGGAGCATTCAGCAAAACCAGGACCAAAATACAAGCCTGCTGCTGCCAGGTTTGATAGGACGAAAGGATCCGAACACATTTGTTTTCTTTTTTCCCAGCTTTGACACTCAGCACTTCAGGCTTTGAAGTTAAATGATCAGGATCAAATGGATTAGCAGGATAAAGAAAACACTGCTTAAAAAGATGTTTTGTCATATTCAATATATTCAATATATCTGTCGTTGGATATGACAATCAGCTCAATTATTTGTGTGAATAATCGATGGCTTTTTCTGATCAAACCAATACAAGAATTTAAATAAACAAACAAAAACGAAAGCTGTTGAATCCTGCAACGGCCATTTGATGCTTGATATCTGCTTTAACAGGCACCACTGATGAATAATTCTACCGAGATCAAGGTGGAATGTTATTGTAATAAGTGTGGTGGCAATCATCTTACAAAAAAGAAAGGAACAGCAAAGTTCTTGGTCAAGGCACTGTTGGACTTGTATCTAATGTGGCATCACTACTCTGGAATTCAGACTAGTTTCATGAACCTGTAGAGAACAGGTTCCACCACAAACTGACTCAATAACTTAGAGGACACTTCCTACCAGAGGATGACAAAGTAAAAGTACTGCGGACACAGCTGATGCCACTTCTGTTTTTTCTGCTTAAAGAAACTTAAAAAAAAAGTCTATAATGTAAATAAATTCCAATGTCATCTAGTAATATTTATAGTATTTATGAGCATAGAAATTGCACTTCATTTCATTAACTAGTTTGTAGTTCAGTTATTAGTATTGTTATATAAATTATTTAATTTGAATCCGAGAAGGTTTAAAATGTAATTTATTCCCAACATTTTATGTTAAATTGATTATTTATTTAACCTTGCCTATTTATTATTTTTTGTAAAACAAAATGCAACTCGACCAGTAAGCATTTTTAAACAACCATTTAAAGCTGACAATATATATGTCTTAGAAATGAGCGTTTCAAAAAAAATAACTATTTAAATAAGATATCAACCACAATGAATTATTTTATATATTTTATTATTTATTTTAAAGAATGGGATTTTTTATCTTCTTTTTTTAAGTGCAAATATTTTATAGCTGACAAGTTTTGATAATTTTTTAAGGCTTTCCTTTTGTTAATATTATTTTTTCTTTTTTTTCCGAAAAAGTATTTTTCAGACACCCATGACCACTAAATTGAAATTATGTATTTATTATTATTTATTTAATATTTAAGAAAAAATGAACAGTGATATTGTTGTATATTTATTTTGTAATGTCTGTGTGTAATTGTGATGGCTGAGTAAGCATAGTCTTTAAACCTTTGTTGATATTTAAATTAAAAAAAATCATGATAAGCGATACTGTACAAGAAAGTGTGTGATTATAGTATTTTAATAATATATACCAACAGTTCTTCCTTTCAAGATGTAAACCAAGTTACATCCCAGAGCTGTAGTATGCAGGTATTTCCATGAACAAAAAAAGCATATTCCTGTTCTCTGCCCCATACTCCTGACTCTTACCTGAAACGATATAGGGATCTGCTGTATTCCCAATGTTTCTTTTCTGATGTTCATGATTCCAGAAGATATGTGAGTAAATGGGTTTCCATTTACCGTGTATTCCTGTTTAAATAACAGGACTGCATATATATATAAAAAAAAAACTTTATGGACAAAAAAAACCCTGTTCCTTTAGGGATGGCTGACTCCTAAGAATTCCTTCAAAGCGCACACCCTTCTAGCCTTATTCTTTTGTGTTTGATTTTCAATGCACAAAGTGCCACTGCTGTCCATTTATTTTAACAGCTCTCATTCAGCTTTGATATACTGTCCTTCCACCAGTGAGTGGAGAATTGATTACTGATTGTTACGAATGCCTTTTTTTCTTGCCTAGGTGGCCATAAATACAATCTTGTGTACAAAATATATATACATATATATTTTTTTTTTTCCAGTGTTATTGTTCCGTCAACTATTATTTTTTAGTAGCTCAGCAAAAAGGAAATAAGCTGTTCAAATAGGAGTTGTATTCTTTAAGTGGTGAACCTTTCTCCATATTGTTTCAATAATAGTAAGGCCTTGTGGACTGTGACCTTAGCAATTCTGGTAGCACATTGAGAATAAAACATCTCTGTTCTGGTGTCAGTTCATGTAATAACAGTGTTTTGCCCTCTTCTGTGTTGTTATATGGAAACTGTGAGCGGTATCACATAGTTCTAACTTAGTTTAGTGGCCACTTTTCATTGCTAAGACAGTGAACTTTAGCTTACGATAAAACTGAGATCACATTCCTGCATATAAGTTTAAAAAAAAAAAAAAAGGAATAGGGCTGTTTATTGGTATTTAAATGTGTTTCAAAGTTGTTTAATTTATACAACCTTGTATTGCTGTTTCTGCAAGACCTATTGTTGGTATAAAGACAAATGAAAAATACCTTGCTTTAAAATGTGAAAAATGCTTTGCGGCCATGTTTATGTACAGTGCTGCTGATAGTGTTAAACGTTGAAACAGCAGGTACTGTACTTTAGCCAGTTAAATAAAGAATAATATCATTTGAAGATGCTGCGATTGAGCTGGCGAGACTGAACGTTGCTGTTTGTTGTTCCATTATTAAACTTAGAGCAATACTGTATAGTTTGTGAAAAGGGCAATGGATGAAGGAAAACAGCGTGGGCTAGTTTACAGAATCAAAATGGAACGAGTTTCAGTTTACGAACTCTGCTTGTGAAATCTGATCCCTTTTCTTATAACCCTCAAGAACCCCTTTTACATATTGTTAGAATGCGCTCAATAGTGTGTTGATGCGGCTAGAAATGTAATTATAGTTTCAAAATACGCTTTCTTATCAACAGAAATAAAGAGAAAAGAAGCAGTCAAATTGCTATTAAGTTATTCAGCATTTTCAAGAAATGTTAAGAGATCAATTAAATATCCCTGAGCAGGGCTGATTCAGAGATTAGTTCAGGCAAGGGTATCACTGCCCCAAATAATGGGCCTGATTTTATGGGCCCTTATGAATCTAGCCGTGAGTGAATAAATGCTCCAGAACACTGACCTAATTGTATTGATATTTTTAACTGCTTTTAACTTGTAAATTGCTCTACAGCAAAATGTTGAATTTACAGATTTCTCCGTAGAAGATACAATTTTGATACTCAGACCCATAGTAACTAATACAGTTTACTGTATATTTTACGATATATATATTAGTATTTTGTTTGTTTTGTCAGACTATGAATATTTTAATATTTATGAAAGTATGAAAGGAACCAAGAGCATATGATTTACTCTTGAAAACAATATGAAAAGTAAAAAACAAACTACCACTTCAGAACCTACCATAAAATAATGCTGCTCACTTGCCCTTCTCATTCTTCCTTTGAATAATGCCTTAGTCCAGGGGCTGGCAAATCCAAGTCTTAGTAAAGCCTGGGGTTTGATTTAACCCGATCCTCAACATTCATTTGAAGTCTGCGCTGCTTTCAATTGCACTGTGCATGAAAGGCAGTACCTAAAGCTACCACGAAGGTCTGGGCCAATTACCACATGCATGTCAGGCTGTAATTATATATTTCCAAATTAAGAACTTATTTAGGAGCTGGTTGGAGAACATTTCTAGTTCTGTAATTTTCCCAGGAAACTCACAAACCTCTCCCTGGTCATGTTTCCATCTAACCAATCAAATGTGTGCTTTACCGGGATCATACCTTAACCTGGCTGTGTTTCTGTGCTGTGAATGGCTATAGGCTTTCACCGTAATGTCACACAATCAAACACCTGTTCCCATGCAATTCTGCATGAATGGAAACAGAGGCTTCAATATGGGAACCTTGAGTGTGATTTGTCAGATGGAAACTACGCCTTACTCTTTGTGGCTCTATAGGACTTGAGATGCTTATCCCTGCCTTTTTTTTCCTCTCAAAACTACAGTATCAAACCGTCAAAAGAAAATTGACGTCCGAAAGAAAACAGAGAAAGGCATGTGTGGTAGAATGGTACTTTCTATTAAGCTAATATAACCAAAATTTTATGGTAGGTACTGTAGCTTAAAACTGTGTAACTGTATCACTTGTGCCTTTCTCACACCAACACCTGTAGGCATGAAGGATACCGTATGAGCTGTTTACATTTGGGAACTGGGTTCAAATCTAGCTCAGGATGAAGTGAGTGAAAGCCAGACCCTCCTCGGGGTATGTAATGAAAAGTGTTGCTGCTAGGAATGCAAAGAGTCCAGAATTGTTTTATGTTGAATGCTTAGTTTGCTTTGGTAACACTTTCATTTAATTGCTGAAAAATGAAACTGTGATTTGATACTATAATTCAGGTACCAAACTGCATTTACAGTTAATGTTTTAGACAAATAAAGAAACAAATAAAAGATAATGCCCATTTCTAGGGCATTATGATAAAACGAGTAATATACTCTGTAAAAATTGTATTAAAGAATGTTGTTATTGTAATTGTATAAGCGATCTCTGCTACACACAGTAGTAGAGGGGGTTTATGTGCAATGATTCATACCGTCTGGGCTTGTTCTGCCACTCATCACATTTTTACCAAATATTTTATGTTGGTGATAATGACCTTTGAAACTAATAATGTACTTCCACAAATATTGGTACTTCCGCAAAAACAGTTCAGCTGTGAAACAGTGGCAAAGTTTTTTATTTAGCAATGGAGTTTCTTTCTAATCATTTTCTAAAGCAGGTCAAGCCTTGGCTGTATGGTTGCGGTCTCTGTTTTTGAAGTGAGCACTATAGATCCACACTGTTTGTGAATTAATGTCTGTGAATCGGTGTATCTGTATCAGTGTTATAAAGATGGGAGCTCATGTTGGAAGCTTGTTGGAGTATGATCCATTTTAATGTCGGCAACAATTTAAATAAAAAATGAGTTGGTTTCATTTATACTTGATTGTATTTTTTCATACAGGTATATCTCTTCCCATTGTAACACTATTCATTTTTTGCCAGTATACGTTTGAAAATGTTTTGCAAAGTACATCTGGTACCCCAGAATGTAACCATTAATCTGCCCCCCTGCAACACTCTAGTGTGAAAAAGTGACCAGGATTTGATGACTGAAACAGAAAATGAATCTAAACAAGTGACAAGTAGTTCTTAAACGTTGACTGTTGTTAGCATTCACAGATTATAGAAGTGTGCATTTCAATTCCGTCAGTCCTCTAATATTGCCTCCATATGTATTACTATTTGCATAGATTTTCACCTTTTTTGAAATACCAAAGATACAAAGAAAATTACAAAATGAAACAAGTGTGTTTTAAATACCAACAAAGAAACTTTTGGATCTATATTTCTGTAGAATTTGGATAATGGTATACCTCATTCTAGCAGACTCCCCTCATATATAAAAAATGAAATCAAAACACTAAGGATGCTTCTGCAGTCTAGCACATAAGCTTTTCATTTGAAAGACCATATTATAATTCAGTCATTACAATGATAACAGTTCAAACATTTCAAATGGGACTTGCTGGGTGCATATGCAAATAGATAAGGATTCCTGTAATTAACAGCAGCCTCGATTTGCATTTAAAAGTTACCAAACACAACAAAGAAAATAAGAATACAAAATAAAGAAAATTATAATGATAAAGCAAGGGTGGCGATATTAAAAACTGATATGCTTCGCCGAGGATTTTGACCTCAGGGGGTTTTCAAAATTATAATCCATGTGAATACTAAACAATATTCAAACGTTGCCCTTTTGATTAAATACAAGTTGGTTAAAACGTCAATGTATTCATCAGCTGGGGCTGACAGATGGGAGCTGAGCTGAGGCTTTCATGAAAAAAGCTTCTCCCAGCAGGACCCCTGGCTCCCAGACTCATCACTAATCTCCTAATGTACACATCTGTTTACGAACAGTAAGTAAGTGAAAAGCCACTGCAGCCCAACTTTTAAATGCACTCGAGCTGTGAACACGCGGAGGTAGTAACTTCAAAGAAATCATATTCTTTTCTTCTTGCTTTTTTGAATGTATTATTATTATTATTATTATTATTATTATTATTATTATTATTATTATTAGTTTATTGCCAGGTTTTTTTGTTATTTTTTTTAAAGATAATTTAGTAGTCGGCATTTGATTTTACCCAGTTTTTCTCCCAATTTGAAATGGCCAATTGTATTTAGGCTCAGCTCACCGGTACCACCCCAGCGCTGACTCGGGAGCAGCGAAGACGAACACACGCTGTCCTCCGAAACGTGTGCCGTCAGCCGACCACTTCTTTTCGCTCTGCAGCGTCAGAGGACACCGCAGCTCTGGGTAGCTTACAGGCAAGCCCGCAGGCGCCAGGCCAGTCTACAGGGGTCGCTGGTGCGTGGTGAGCCAAGGAGACCCTGGCCGACCGAAGCCCCCTCCCCCCCCTTCGGGCTGCCCTCGGCCAATTGTTCGCTGTCCCCTGGATTCGAACTGGCAACCTCCAGGCTATAGGGCGCATCCTGCACTCCATGCCGAGCGTTATTGCCATTTTTATTATTGTTATAATAATGCCTCAAAAGTATAGAAAATGGCTATTATTCCCCACAAACTTTGCTTTTGTGACCAGGACAGTGATATTTTGAAATTTACCTATTTCCAATGAGAAAACGGGCGAATTTGTGTCTTTTCGTTCACATAAAGTCAGAAAAAAACAACATATGAATCCAAATTAACATGTATTTATACTAAAGTAATACAAAAATGACTACAAAAGATTTAGAAGTGAGTAGTTTTTCGAGATTTACGATTATACTGTAAATCACTTTCACAAATCAGCCCCCAAATGTAGTCTCCCATCATGTTCTCGTTATACTGTCCTTGGTAGCGGCGTTCAAAGTCCAGTATATCCTGGTGGAAGCGCTCGCCTTGCTCCTCCGAGTACGCTCCCATGTTCTTCTTGAATTTATCAAGATGAGCATCAAGGATATGGACTTTGAGGGACATCCTACAGCCCATTGTGCCGTAGTTCTTCACCAGAGTCTCAACCAGCTCCACATAGTTTTCAGCCTTGTGATTGCCCAGGAAGCCCCGAACCACTGCGACAAAGCTGTTCCAAGCCGCTTTCTCCTTACTAGTGAGCTTCTTGGAGCTTCATAAGCAATTAGGAAATAACACTTACTACCCAGGAACAAAAATTGTGTTACATAGTGTTATCACTGTATAAGAACAGTCAAAGCTACTGTAGACTATTTTGTTGTTGTTGAAGATTTTGCATTTGTAAGAGGTGCAGAATTGAAAAGCTTGCAATGATCAAAGCCCCTTCCTGTCCACAGAGCATAAGCACTACAGAGTGGCACAAGACCAGACTGAACCTTTTTTTACATCACAATGTCTGAACGATCAGCTCTAGGGAGAGACCTCTGCTAGCGAGAAGGGTATTCAGTCTCCGTGGTTTTATTATATGAGTGGCAATAGGCTGTAGGTGAACTCAGCTGTGCAGCAGTCATTTGTTATATCTCTAGTGACAGCTACATGACAGGAACTAAAGTATCCAGTTCTGGCTTACCATTCAAAAAAAATAAAAGATTGTTCTCCTTCAATCTGGTTATATTAAAATACTACATATAAATCCAGCTTTTAAGAAGTAAAATTCTAGAAGGAAAAGGATAATCAACCCATACGTCTGGCAAACATTATTCCACGTGAACTTTAGTTTGATCTAATTAACAACAACTAAAATATAATAAAGAATGTTATTTTAAACCTTCTGGGATATGGAAATGAGCACCAGGGGTGTGAATCTTTATCTCTGCCTCTCAGCATCAGTGAGAGTAAGTAAATGGAATTATCTTTACAAAACAGAAGTCTTTTCATAAGGTTACAAAAGGACAGGCAGGAATAACATTATAGAAACATACAAATCGCACATAGGATATTAAACAGGTAAGAGAGATTATTTTACAAGGTACTGTTTTCCTTTTAATTCAGGAAGTTGGAATAACACAAGATGCAATCTTGACAAAGCGTTAGTAAGTTAACCATGTTAAAAACATGTTTGCAATATTTTGCAACCAGTATTCGTTATGTCTGTTGTTAAAGACGTTTCTTGTTTTAATTCACTTGATAAGATTCATACAGTACATTACTTTATTGCAAAACAAGTTAGGTCCAATTCAAATACCTTCCTTTCTTATGCAATATATCACGTGGTCCACGTTGTCTTCACTTGTTAAACTGACATCACATGACTGTCCCAGCGTGGCACCTACACTGCAAAACAGTGCAAGAGTTTCATCACCACAACTGCTGAAAACAGAACGGGTAAAAGGGTGCTGACACCTGCTGGATTGATAAGGCAAGTGTCTTCAATAAACCCAAACAGGAATCCTTTATTTTTGTGAGGGTTCTAGATTCTTACCTGTAAAATAACCATCAATCTGCAAAGACCTTCCACACCAACTATATTGTTAATGACGGTATTCATTTGTTGCAGGAATGCTAACCAGTTACTTAAAACCTCATTTTCAAAGATCTTATTAGCTTTATTAACATTATTACTTACTCCTTTTTTGTTGTCTTGAGGATTTTTTCTTTTGTTCATCAATTGAGTTTTTACCTTAAATCAGCATATGCAAATATTTAAATGCAGCGCTATAAATAAACCACTGCATCCACTGGTACCTTTTTGGAAGGTTAGATGGTTACAGCTGGACCACTGGAGTGAGTTTGGACTACACCACATGATGATTAGTTACCAGGAAGCAGCAGCATCTACTTACCTATCTGCATATTCAAAATGTAAAATTAAGCAAAAAAATCAAATTTCAATTTGAGAAAAATTAGGACCAAGATGAAGAACAAATGATTATTTTTACCACCTTGATTTAAACACTTGCATGTGTTTGAGGTAGGGAAAATGTCAGTGTTGTAAGTGTAAACACACCATGTGGTGTGGAAGTTACTCAACTCTTTTTTAGCATGCACCTACCCCAGAACCCTTTCCCCTGTCACACACTGAGTTTGAACCTTCAGCCACCAATGCAGGAAACACTTCAGCAATTATTCAATTTGCTTGTTATTAATTTATGAGCTGTCTATAGCAGTGCTTACCTGGCCCTACACAAAATGATCAAGGCAGAGAATCCAATCAATAACACAAAGTTACACGCAACAACCTCTTTAGGGTTTTTATAAACAAAGTGGAACAGCATAATAATCTCTTACATCACTGCCATATGTGCAATGAAACATGGCAAGGTCACCACAACATTGTGCTTAAGTGTTTATATAATCCCGCAACTATAATGCTTGTCGTGATTGAAACCTGTGTGTTTTTGTTTTGTGTTGGCTGTCACTGCTGTTATGTTTAATGCAGAGTTTCCAGTGGAGATAATAGTATAGTGTTTTCTCAATTTCCCCTTCTGTATCCTGAAAAAATAATAGCAGGCTGTAGCAAACAAACATTTCAACTAGCACTATCCATGTGCAGTATAAGGTGATCCATATTTAGGCAGACTAAATCTCCAACAGCAGAAACTCAGTGAACATTTAGGTCACATTTTATCCTACAGGCAGTGTTAGCTCTCTTGATCAATGGTACAAGAAAATCATTGATTGGCTTTTATTTTACAATGCCACTTGACTTGTACAATTTAAAAAAAAAAAAAAAAAACAGGTTACGTTAACTAGAGATTGTGTTACTTTATCACAGCTGTGAAAAAGTGGATCTGTTGAGATGCAAATCATACTGTGAAATGAGTTTTGTATTGTTCAGGCTTTACTAATTATTAATATGCCTTGCAGATCGTAAAATGAATACTGGACCATGGCTAAGGTGTACATCATTGTAAGCCATTTCTATCTGTATATAGAATCAGTGATGACACATTATGTTACTGTAATACATTGCTGTTTATACAGTATTTTAGCTTTTTTTTATTGAGTAAAAAATTAAACACTCTTTTTGATATATACATATATATATATATATATATATATATAAATATATAGATATAGATATAGATATAGATATAGATATATATATCTTGATTAATTTTAATGTATTCTTTTTACCTTTATTGTAGTTGATCTATGAATTAGTGTTTAGGATTTTAAATAACAATTTTAATTAACACAAACACACACACGCACACGCACACGCACACGCAATTTATTTAGAGATTCTACATGGCTACCTGCATTTCCATATAGCTGTAGGTCACACTTTTCAGTGACAAGAGCAATAGTCGTAATAATAACACATGAAGATACATTACCGTACGTAGTGCATTTCGATATTATACAATGTTTTAATACAAGTCTAAGAAAAATGCAATAGTCAGTGTTTGGGAGCCTAGAGTGACACTCAGCTGTATACTTGCGTTGAAACTAAACCTTTCGTCATCTGTTCGTGTTTTACCCTTTCAGAATGTGTCAGTCCCTAATTGGGTGATGTTTGATCCCTCGCCCATTAGATTATTTCGGTATTTTTATGTGAATCCGAAAACGTTAACTTGTCTTTGCGTCCTAACAGTTAGAGTCAATTTGCATGCGTGACGTAGGTAGTCAGCTGGTCAATGTTTACATCCAGTGCTGAACTGGCTGCGATTTGCACGAAAGCTTGGAGAAAACGAGCCGAGGAAATTATTAAACAAAGAAATAATCTTCTAACGCGACCAATCTTCGGTAAAAAAAAATAAAAATAAAAAACTGCATTTAACTTCTAGATGTGTGATGCAGACTTTATTGCATGTTATTATCTTTCTGTGGAGATGTTTTCATGGCTCTTTTTTCCGTGTTGTTTCAGCTTGCTAGACTACGTACTGTCGTGCACACTGCAAAGACAAAGCAGGTGAGACACCTACCAGTCTTTTTTTTTGTTTGTTTTTTGTTTTTTTGCGCAACTAAATTAAAAATGCAGCCCCTTCTGCCATTTCAGAATGGAAATGGTGTCAGTAAATAACACTGCTTTTTAAATTCGTAACAAGATGAAGGTGTTTAACCAAACCACTTCACACGGCCATTAAGGGGTAATACAGCTAAGCTTCTCGTGTTTGCATTGCCACAGTCGAGGATCCGTATTTACTGTTGCTTATTTTTGGGGGGGGCTGGGGGCAGTGGGGGTGAATCATTTTGATATATCTTGTTTTTTATAATAATTTAGTTTTAAACTAACCGTGTTGGAAAAGTGTTACAGCGCCACCTTCCGGATAGACGACAGTTTATTTGATACAGGAGAAGGACATTTCTATTTTATTTGAAGGCCAGTATTTAGCCTTGCCGTTTGATTATCCACGCATTGCTTAATGATGACCAGTTTATTCTGTAGTCTGTAGGTTTTTACCAGTTTTAAATAGCCATCATGAAAGTAATGCCTTACTGGTAGCTATGCCAATGGTGAGTATGTATATGTATATGTATGTGTGTATATATATATATATATATATATATATATATATATATATATATATATATATGTATATATATAGTGATATTAATCTCATAGCAGCTTTTTCTAGTAACTCTGAATGTTTTAGTGCTTGCAGTTCGTTTATTTGATTGAAATTTGCTTTGTTCATTTTAATGGAAGTCTTAGGTATCTAATACAATTTCCCCATTGAAGTCTGATGATGATTCAGTTAAGCCTCCCTTACTTTCAACTACAGCCTCAAGTAACTCTTCCTGTCCAGAGATGTGCAGTTCCCACAGCCTGCACCACTCTGATGCTGCCAAAATTGGGTTCTAGCTGTATAAATTTGGTGACTGCATCACCCTGCCCAGAAACATTAGCCCCCTAAAACTATGTTATCTAGGTGTCTGTAAACTTTAGAAAGATCATTGAATCGAGTCCGCCCGATAGCTTCAGACCATTTATTTATTTATTTATTTATTTTTGCACTATAGTCTCAATCAGTACAAATTACCTAATCTTTCTGGGTATCTCTGTGTCCGTTGTGATATATTTTCAAAGTCCTGGTATCTTGTTTCAATTGGGGGGGGTGGGGGTAAACTTGAACCTAAATATACTTGGACTTCAATGACTGTCGTTGATCTTCATTTACTTTGCACAAGTGATTCAATAGTAATTCAATTAAAAACAACACAGCATGGCATATAGGTAAATGCATTGCCTATATGTTTGTCTGTTTGTATTTTCCAAACTGTTTTTTCTGTGTAGTGTTGTGGATAAGACAGGATATTTAAAGTTCTAGAACGATCTTGGTTAGTAACACCTGGGAGCCTTGAAGATATAACTTATTAGGCTTTGTTGTACTTAGACCCCGTTCACACTTGTGATTTAAGAAGGCCCAGGGCTATTGTTATAGTTTAGAGTAGAAGTAATATGGAGATTTATTACAGTTATCAATGTCAGCCTGGGGACTGTCAATGGAAATTAGCCTACTGACTAAATTGAAAATGCGATGCATCTTGTGTCATGTAAGTGACAATTGTGTTAGAATTGTATGTGTCCCTGATAAATAAATACAATAAACAAACAAACTACAGTAACTGTATACAAATACAAATCAAAAAATCTCCCTCAGACTAGTCTTCACAAAACATGATTTTATGACAATTCAGCAGGCTTTATTTTGCAGACTAAGGCAAAATGTTAGCCTTTTTTCAATGCAGGTTATTAGAAATGCTTACAACTGCAAAAGACGTGGAAAAACTTCTGCTGAAGCCGATGATCCTTCTAAACCTTTTTATTTCTTATTCCTTTAAAGCTTGTATCCAGCAGTTTCATGGTTTTGTTGTAATCGTTTCAAAATAATCCAAAGCCATACAGAACTTGGTGTTTGTTTGTTTCTTATCACTCGTTATGTAGTGTTGATGTGTTACTGTGGAGTGTTATCTTTTTAGTGTTATTTAATTTTTTAAAACTTTTTAAATTGCAAAATCCTGTATACAGTTTGTGAATTTAGAAATTGCAAGTACTGGTAATAACTCAAATTTACAAATCTACTATCTTCCCTGGTAGATGATGTATATAAGATGTACACTTTCAATTTTCACACATTCATGGTAGACATGCTATACAAAATATAGCAAAACAGTGAAGACTCTTCATTGCATAATAAACATAAAATGCCTTTTAAGAAATGTATTAAACAGTTCAAGGATGTGTGATCAGCCTAGGAAACATTGTGAACCAATCCTTATTACAAGCCTTTTGTAACTTAGCATATCTGGTAATGATTTCTTTATACCAATGCCTTTATACATTTTGTAGACTAAGAGAATTTGCAGAAAAATGGTCAGCTCAATGTAATGCCCTCAAGCCGTATGTTTTTGCAAGGCTATTCTCTGCCTTTTATTCATGTAAAAGGTGTTAGCCCTATGTCCATTCATTTCCTTTACTGTTGTCCTGGTCTGATAGGCAGAAAGCCAGCTGAATAGCATGTGTATGATGTAGAAAACAGACAATAGCAATGAGTTATTCCAATTCTGTAGCTCTATGTTTGCAAAGGCTCTGCAGATTTGGAATTGTACAGTCATACATTTCCAAAATGACTTTGCTTTATACAATTGATTTAATTGGTTAAAGGTTATGGTGTTCAGAAAACTATGTAAATGGATGATCTTCTGTGAAATGTTTTGTTTGGTATTGCAAACCTTTTTATGGGTTTTTATAAGGTTTCCTGGTTTATGAAAAGCATAGAATTAGCAGAATTTGAAATATAGTTTTGGTATCTTTCCACATGCAAACATTCCAATTTTTTTCAAGAATTAATGTTAAAATGCTTTTAAATTGCATCATTTTAAGTAGGCATTTTAGGCTGTGCAGTACAAATTAACTAAATTCACTACTGTACTATTTTAGCCTCATATAAGTGACGCAAAACGTACAAAGAGATGTTGATCCAAACAGGGGCAGATATAAGTCATGCCAGCCTTTAAATAAAAGAAAAAAAACACACACACCCCTGGCTGGACTGAGAGAACACATACAGATAAATCTGCTTTTTTTGTTTGTATGTTTTTTTGTTTTGTTTTGTTTTCTCCAAAAACTTTTTGTAATAATATTTAGCTCCACCGTCCTTTTATTACCAGGGTTGTTGATTAAAAATGAAACATTTCACTGCCATGTCAATATTACAGATCTTCAGGTGAAGTCTGAAGTTCACCGACTGTGAGGTTTGGGGTCAGGCTTGCATATTGTCTGCCCCACACAATGCCTAATAGACTCCTAACCTTACATGAGCAGTACATTAACAAAAGTAAAATACAAATTAAAAACCTGGTTACTTCTGCTACCTCTGAACTGCTAACAGAGTCTGTTTGTTTTTCTACTTGCAGTCTGTGTGTCCTGTGAGGCCGTACTGTACTACTAGAAGATGGGTGGAGCGGTGAGTGCTGGAGAAGACAACGATGAGCTAATCGACAATCTGAAAGAGGCCCACTATATCCGGTCTGACCTGGTGGAGCAGGCATTCCGGGCCATCGACCGAGCAGACTACTACCTGGAGGAGTTCAGAGACAATGCCTACAAGGACTTGGCTTGGAGACACGGCAATATTCACCTCTCCGCTCCCTGCATCTACTCTGAGGTGATGGAAGCCTTGGACCTGCAGCCAGGACTCTCCTTTCTGAACCTGGGCAGTGGGACTGGATATCTCAGCACTATGGTGGGACTGATTATAGGTAATGTGGAGCACAATGTGGTTCTGTAACAAGAACGGATTAACTGTGTGCGCATGCCATTCAATGTTATGTGCCCTGGAGAAGAATTCTGTCATTAACATCTGGATTAGATCATTCATTCACTTTCTTGCACATGAAATGTAATTGTATTGCAGTTCTCTTATGAATGGTAGAAACATGAGTGAACCTTTTTGCATTCTAATTTTTGACAGAGGTTTGGCATTTTTGCCCCTCAGGTGCTTTTTAGTCTAGGTAGATTTCCTTGCAAATAATAATCTAGCATACATTTTGTTGCAGGTCCATTTGGTGTAAACCATGGCGTGGAACTGCATGCTGATGTTATCGAGTATGCCTACCAGAAGCTGGACACTTTCATTAAGACTTGTGACAGCTTTGACAAGTGAGGATTTTTTTTCTATATAGAAAGTGTAGTTATTACAAGCCAGAATCTTTGTACAGATTACTAATTCCTAAAGTAAATATGAAATACCACAAAATAGAATTCAGGAGCAAAATGGTACTGTTCTCCAGGTTTGTAAACAGAGTTGTACCTTTTGACTCTGTTCCTTGAGAAATGTCAGTAAATCATTCCTATCAAAGCCTGTCACATCTGCTGTGGTTTCTGTCTTGAATAAAAAAAAGCTTGACCTGCAACTAGAAGAGGCAGCTTTGGCAATTCAAATTGGCAGGATGAAATTAGCTGCGGGTTCTAGCAGCAGCATGCTTCATATGATAAGGATTACGTTTTGACAGCAATGTCCTTTTTCTTTATGAGAAATAAATAATTTGTACTCAGGGCAGCACACACATATATTAAAAGGCTACTGAATTGATTTCATTAGATTATGAACACAACTGCAAGTGAAAATAGCATCCTTTGACATTTCCTTGAAGTGTATTCATTGACCTATTGGCATTGTGTGACATTTTGCAACATAAATTAGTATGAATTAATTAAATGTCAGTCGCATGCAAACATAAAAGAATCAATTAAAAAAAAAAAAAAGTCACTTTAAGCTGAGCATATGTTGTTTTTATGTTTACATAAAAAGAGGATTATGTACTGTAAATGTGCAGTACTTTCTCTAGTCACTGTACTAAAGGATTCTGCATCGGAGTGCAATTTCCAGCATTGATAGAAAGCATTGAAGTAATTTCCCAATAATTCAGGTTGTTGTATTCAAGCTTGCTGTTAATCTAGTGTGTCTCATAGTGACATGCCTTGCAAATAGTCCATAATAAAACAGCTGAGGATTATAATAATGTGCTCATTTTCATTGAAAGGGAAGAGAAAAAGAAGCATCTATGCAATCTTTGAAGAATGGCACTGGAAAGGCCACTGATAGAGTACTGACAGTTTACACACCCACACACACGGCAATCTTGAACCCTCCCTTGACAGGTTTGAGTTCTGTGAACCCTCGTTTGTGGTTGGGAATTGTCTTGAGATCACCCCGGAAAGCCGCCAGTACGATCGAGTTTACTGTGGTGCTGGGGTGCAGAAGGAGCACGAGAACTACATGAAAAACATGCTCAAAGTTGGAGGAATTCTAGTCCTGCCGCTGGAGGAGAAGGTAGGAGTACATGAACAGAGATTTGTTAGCGGTGTCACATAACTGTACAAATACATCAAGTAAGACAATGCTTTTATACAATGACATACTTGTTTGTTCAGCAGTTGCAGATGTTTTCACCTATGAAGCGCATGACCTTCTTTGCAATATCATCTAGCGCCAGAGATGCCTGTCTGAATTAATAGAAAGTGGGTAAAAAAAAAAAAAAATGCAGATTTCTGAACCTGGCTTAGGAATTGTGTTCAAATTGTAATCTGTATGTCAGGAGTAGTGCATACCTATCACACTAGATGGGAGTAAAATAATATACTGCTTGACGACTGTAGCGTAAATCTAAAGTGCCTACATAACAGAAATGCAATCCAATTGGCTTAAAATACTCCTGAAGTGTTAAAATCCCTCGCGTTACATTTTTGTTGTTTGCGTATCGCACTTTTTCATTTCTACTTGTCTGCAGTAAGTAACGGTGTTGATAAATATTTGCCTTGTAGTTGTCAAGCTGTTTTTGTTTTTAATATGGCTGCTTTTATTATATGAATCAAAACATACTAAAGTTTGAATAGAAAGTGGTTATTTGTTTCTATTTCATTTTGTGTTCAGCTAACCAAGATCACCCGCACAGGGTATAATATCTGGGAAACCAAAAAGATCATTGCTGTCTCCTTTGCACCACTGGCACAGCCAAAGAACAGGGATACTGGGAAATCCAAAGCCATCCCTCTTCGTAAGTGCAAACAAAGCACAGCTTTGTAAAACCTTGTATCATGCAGGTCCATGGTAGTTTGGGTACATGTAGCATTTAACATAAAGGTTTCAGTTTAAACTGTTATTATTCATCAGCATAGTTTAAGGCATTGTTTAGCACACAGCAGTATCTGAATTCTAGATATTTATAATATATTCTGAAGGCTGAGGATTTGATTGCATGTACTAGAGCTGAATACTTTTGTTAAAAAACTTTGAATAAGGGGTGTTTGTTGCCACCTTTTGGATAGAGCGTATTTAACTAAATCTCAATCCTATTGCTTAAAATAATGATACCTACTACAGTCAGCACTCACATATCCGACCCTATAGAATTTTGACTTCAGTGACTGTTAAAAGGGTGTGACGCAAATCTGATTAATTCATTTTGGCCCATTCCAACCCTTGTCCATTTTTCATGGAACACAAAAAAAGATACAATGTCAAAAAATACATAGTTGAAAGGACTGTGTTTTAAAATAAGTGGGCTTGCATTTAGATGTACTGGAGTTGGTTTTGTTGGTACAGTACTATGTTTTCAACAGAAGTATTTTAATTCAGAACGATATGATTCTGAAAATATCACTTGCCAAAAGAGACAACACGTAGACTGTAATACAATACATACTTTTAAATCCGGTACGGAGTCGAAATTGCTTGTGACAGGTAAGTGCATTCATTTGATACATATATATAATGGAATTTATTTGTTTCGTAATACAGGGACAGTAAAATGCGACTGATGTGTTTCTGAGTGTCGTATATCCGAGTGCTGACTCTATAAATCTGTTGCCATTTCTGTTTAGTTTGTAAGACCTTGTTTGCTGTTTTTCTATAAAACATCACATTGTTTCTTGAGCATATTTTCCTTATGTTCTCCACTTGCATTATTACATTGCCATTTATACAGTATGTACTAAAAGATTTTGTTTTATCGGTACATTATGCAGCTACATTGGAAGTCCGTACCCTGCAGGACCTGTCACGAATTACCATCCGGCACACCCTAAAACAGATAGAAAACTCTGAGAAAGTGAAAAATTACAACCTCATCAAGAATGCTCCGAAGTTTAAGCGCAGGAGGGTGCACAGGCGATGCCTGGACTCCGTCATGCTAACGAACAAGCACCTGTTTGTGAACCACATGGTCCCGCACCCTATGGACGACAACAACAACTGCAATGAGATGGCTGAATACAGGCAGGAGGATGAGGACGAGGAGGAGGAAGAGGAGGAGGAGGAGGAGAGAGAGTTCTGCGATCTGAAACCTGAGCCTCTCATCAATTTACTGAGGGAGAAGATCCTCAGCCTGCCACTGCCTGAGCCCCTCAAAATGTATCTCCTCTATTACAGGGAAAAATAAGCACACCACTCTGATGGGAACGATTCGGCGTACAATGTTGGAAAGAATACGCCCCTACAAGCAACCTACTGGCAATCCAGACACCCACTGTTTTAAAGAATGCCCTCGATTGCACTTGTCCTGCAATAGCAGCGCAAGAACTGACCTTTCTTATACACTGTAGGGAACCATGCATCAGATAAACCAACCCTACGCATCTCCCATCTAAATGATCCATGGTTTGGATCAGTACTTAAGAAAGCACTTAATTCTGTTAACCCTCATCCTTTTTTAATATAAGCATAATATACGGTTTACCAAGCAATGTCTGTTTGAGTGCCCGCAGTCCTTATTGTAAGCTGCAGGCATTCAAGGAGAAGGTCTTTCATTACTAGACAGACCAATGCGGACCTCATCTGTTATATTGCAGTTTAAGAATCATTGCTCCTGAATAGAATAATAGCACACCATTCCTATGTGTCTGATGAGTTCTTCACAGTGCTGTAATGGCAAGTGCAAACTGAGTGTCGTAGGATATTTCTAGTATTATAATTTAAGAAATAAATAGATATAAAAACATAATAAATAAAAGTAAGTTATTCTCAGGTTGCATTATAGACAGTAAACAGTTTTGAAGATGTTCTTACAAAAAATAAGTTGTAACAGACAACCAATGGAGAACAGTGTCCTGAAATAGTCCCCCTGCTGAAACCACACGTTCTCCCACAGCATAAACTCACTGTCTGATAGAGAACTGCCACTGACCAGGCTTTTTGTGAGGGAACCAAAAAGAAAAGCCAGTTGGATACATAAAAGGCATAAGCAGCAAGTCGTGTTTAAAGGAAATATTTAAAATAAATAAATAAATAAAAATTTGACCTGGATCCTTTTGAAATATTTATAGCACAAGTTACCTTCAGTGAGCCCGATCTCTCGTCTGCCCACACAGTAACATAAAAAAAAAGTTTTTCATACCTGTTTTATTTTTTATTATATATATTTTTGTTTAATTATAGTAAATGCTAAATACACAGCACCACTACTCCATACCAACTTCACCACCTGTTATATTTCAAATATTGTATTGAACTGCCTGTTTTGATGTTTTGTAGTGAAGTATGATGAAGGTTTCTGTTTGGGCTTTTCACAGATACAAGTAGGTTGTGAAATTGTTCAGATAACTCAGGTGCCGCATTCATTTGAACTTGATTCTCAAATTGTGAACATCGAAGGAGTCAAAATCATATTTTAACCTACTAACCTGGCAATTCAAATGGTTATTGAATGGGCATTGTATCCCCAGCGTCACTTGTTAAACATCTGATCAGCAAGAATCTACTGCAAAACTTTCCCACAACCTGCAAGCACAAGCTAATATAAAATGAATCCACCTCACTACAGTGCCATTTTTTTTTTTTTTTTGATTGTGGATCACCAGTTTTTTACTTAACTTCTTTTTTTTTTTTTTTTAAATGAAAAGGATAAGAATTCTTGTACAACGTGTGTTAAAAACTACTTCATTTTTCCTTTACAGATAAATAAACTTGCTGCAGAATTTAAAAACTGCACCTGACCTAGCATACCAGAAAAATCTAAAAAATGTAGAAAACAGTTTAAATAAGCCTGAGAAGTGACTTTTATTTAAGAAAAAGATATGTATATATTTAAACAAACCTACATACATTACATAGGCAGAGGGACTATGTGTTTTAACCTAGATATTAAGAAGTAAAACTGTCTTTACGGTTTAGGGCCTACTAATTGTTTTTTACCTTGAAGTGAAGAGTTAAGTATATATTTGTATATTATTGGGATCTTAGATACTGGGCTGGTAGTGTAACGTGCCAAGTATAAACTCTTCCATACTTGCTGTGATTTCCTTTTGATAATGTGTTGTAACTTCACCAGCTCCAATCCTTTATTTATGTCAAAAAAAACAACTTAGACTAAAGTGTATTTTCTGAATGTACATTGCTTGAAACCAGCCCTTCTTAAAGGATGTCTCCTATAGAACTTTCCTCTGATTGTAACGTATCATTAGGGTTTTCTGAGGTTTACAGTTTTGCAACGTCAGTGTTGGAGCTTTTGCACACAAAGGGTGTGAATAAAGAGATGTACTGATTAATAAAATGTGTATTGTTATAAGTAAATAAAAACGACTCCTATATGTGAAAAGGCAGGTCTGTTGTCTTTATTATTTGTGAAGGTATAAGGGGGGGGGGGGGTACATTCACTTTTCTTTCTTGGGGGGGTATATAACATTTCACTTGAACTTTATAAATGATAGACGTCCTGTTTAATTAATACTAACCATTCATTGCATATTCCACGTATTAAACCCTTTTATTTTAACTGGATTAAAATCCAAGTTAAAGGAGTGTATTGATTTGATTTGAATGAGAAAAACACCCCACAATTTCTCAGTAACAACAGTTGTGCATGCTTCAGATTTCTGCTGCATTAAGTAATGTTGATCTCATGCGTTGTGGGAATTGTAAGTGACTGCTCATTAGGGATGTTGCTACTATTAGTGCTACAAGCAAAACCTGTGCTACAAGCACAGTTTGCCTTGAAAATGACATTTGTGTTGCCACTTCTAAAGTATACACTTTAAATTGATCATTTTGCATTGCAAAAAAACTTCAGAGACTGAAGTTTTTTGCGTCAAAATGTGCATCTGTGTTCTTGAGACTTACTGACAAAAAAACAAACCGTTCACAATATCAAATGATTGGCTGTCAAAACCAACCACTTCAACCATGGCTTTGCTGATTCGCCATGAATCCTGAGTGTGTTCTCATCATCTACCTTTTTCATCTTTGCAAACAGCGACTCCTGTTTGCTGTTTTTCTCAAGGAGCAATAATCTCTGAGAATTCATCAGGATTGTTGGTCAGTAGTTGCTGTAGTATCAATGGCTGCAACGCCCACATAAAATAAAACGAAATAATTTCTTAGTAATGCAAAATATACAGCAGGAGACAACATGTACAGTATTTACTGTAGCTAGAAGATAGTATTATTTGTTTATTTAGCAGACGTCTTTATCCAAGGTGACTTACAGAGACTAGTATACTTGGCATTGAAGAGAATAGGATAATAGATTGCAAAGCACTGTTGATTTGTTTTGCTTATTGTTCTCCAGCGTTGCCAGTTTGATTAGCTTATTGGTATTGGAGTAAATATTTAGTGAATCTGACTGGCCCACAGCAGAATGTTGGCTCAAGTGAGCCATGCCTTGGACTCAGAGGAGCGAAGCAGACGTTGATTGGAAACGTACGTGTGTGTGTGTGTGTGTATCAGTGCAGTCCCACCTACTCAGGACTCTTAGAAACTTTTAAAAGCAGCCTGAAGCTCTCCAAAAAATCTACTTCTCAGCGGTGCAACATGCTGTCCAGATACACAGTGTTTGCAGGAACTCTTTTTCTTGTTTTTTCCTGTTGGTCGCTGCCTTGCCCAAACCAATGTCTCTGCTATCAGACTACAGTGAGGTGTATGCACTTGAGGCTGCAAACTATTCCTGGGCTCCCTCCGCAGACCAATTTGTTGTAAGTATTTTTTATTTATTTATTTATTTTAAGAAATCTTGCTGTAGGTGGCAGCTGTATGAAATAAGGGTGTTATATAAATTAGTGAGAATTGTGTCACAGATTAATGATTACTTTGTTTAAAAACAAAAGTGACTTTTATCAAATTTTATTGCATTTTAGTAAGTGTATTTTGTTGGTGGTGGTTTTATTGAGCACAAGTACAATAAACAGAAAAGCTAAAAATGCTATATCAGCATGCAAGTTAATGAATTAACAAAAAATGCAATGCCTTAAATATAAAAATCCCATTTTTATTGACAAATGTTATTAGGTATAATTACGATAAGTAATTGAAATATAGGGTATTGCCAGTTTATTTAAGATAGAAGTATAATTTACTGTTTTACTTTAAAAAAAAAAATTAAAAAAAAAGTGCATTTATATGCACATAGTTTTAAAAGAGTTTGTTTGTTATCAAAAAATGGTTTTATATATCTTAGGACCATGGATGTCACTAGCTATGAGAACATTGATGTCGTGTCGGGTGTTTTTTTGCATCATCGATGCTGATGCTCATGTAAAAATCCTGGTAAAGTACAAAAGACTCCTTCATTTTCTCTGCTGGTTTGCTGTGTAACATAGATTTGGAGGTTGAATAGTAAATACCAAGCAGTCATACTGCCAGCTATAGTTTGAAACCTAAGTTTGACCTCGGTAGAATATCAGCTCTGGTTATGGCCATGCTAAGGACAACAGTATCTCTAAGACAATGAATTTGTTAGCACTGTAATATTTACTGTAGTCCTGGATTGCACTGAGAACCCCAGTTAAATGTATATGAGTGTCAATCATATGTAATCATTTTCTGAATACAAGTGTAAGTGTTTGTGTGATTTGTAATTTTATTGGATGCTGAGCTCCAGAAAAAATGACAGGGGGAGGATGTGAGGTACTATACAGGGCATTGTGATGATTGAAGTTCTGCGTTGGTGAGGACTTCATAATGTAAATGAATAGAAGAAAACATGCACGATAAAAATAGTCAACAAATAGCCAAACCACCAAGACAATATTTACCTGCTAGATGCTTTCAAAACAAGTCAAATTTGGCAGCACTGGTATTGCAAATATTTATAAACTTTCTGTTTAAGGGGAAAGAATTTACCGGTGCACACCTCTAGTAGCCATTTCTCTACTTTTATACAGAAATCTTGCACAGTGTTGCCAGATTGGTGGTTTTCCAGCCAAATCTGGCTTATTTTGAAACCAAATAGCAGGTTAATAATGTCTTTGGAGGGTTGGCTATTTTTATAATACATGTTTTTTTTTATATTCCTTTCGATGGTGGATCTACAAAAGAAAGGCAGTGATGATGGAAAACTGAGGAGCTATGTATTTGAGAAAAATGACTTGTAGTAATGTATATTTAATAGCTGTAGAAACTACAAGATAATTGAAATGTAGCTGCTTATAACTGTACTTCCAGTAAATAGTATATCGGTAATTAAAATTAAACTTTATCTGTTGCAGAATGATGATATTTTGATTCTGTGCAATTTATTGTTTCCAATAACACAAAAAATGTAATTCTGCTCAGAGCAAATGCATGTGTTTGACACATGGTTCAAAGTCTTTCAACTGACTCCTATAACTAAGTGATGTCATTGAAAGCAAACTAGCTTTTGCCAAAATACTTGTTTCACTCTCGCTGGTGCTGTATATTACATACTTGAAAAGTATGTGAACTTTTTCGAGAGTTACATTGTTGGTTTATAAAAAGTTAATGAGCTTCAAGTTTAGCTTGGCAATCGCTTCAGCCAGAAATGAGCGGGGTAAGGAACAGGCCGCCAGACTTGCTTTATTATGTGTGGAAAGTATGTGATCATTTCTGTAGTTGACGTATATAATTTAAACACAGGGCAGATTAAATAAACAACAAGTGGTAGCCACTACAGGCCAAGACCTACAGTACTTTAAAGGACTGCTAGCCAAGGTTTTAAACACTATTTTCCTACTGATACTGTTGTCCTAAAATATATAAATCAGATTTATATCTGGGTCAATAAATCACCCCCTGAAGGACAGCAGACAAATTGTGAAGTTAAAGAGTGGTGTTTTTAGAGCCATCTCCACTTAGATCATTAAAAAAGGCATATGAAAAATGGTATAATGGGGAAAATGAACACAACCTTAAAGATCACACTCTACATTCAGACTGCTGAACAAATATGTATTGAAAGGATAGGTTAGGATAGATCATATGAATCAGATTTTCACGGAAAGGACCTGCTTTATTGACCTGTTCTACAGTGTTATTCAATTATATCAAATGTAAATTTCCTCTTGCCAACCCACACTGAGGTTCAGTTCTGAATTTAATTCTGGAAAAATCACGTTTTTCCAAGCTGTTAGGAATAGAGAAATTCCAGATGTACAATCCCAACACCAATCCAAGCTCATTACGGGCACAGGGATGTCATTTATTTAATGGGAGTGACTTCAGTTCCAATAGAGAATCCAAGTGGGTGAAGAAAAGGAGTTGTATTTTTATTAGTTCTTTTAGTTTTATGCATTTAAATACCTTGAAATGCTGCATCAAATCCACAGAGAAAATATTGCTACATTTTATAAGGGTGCTTAGATTTGTTTTCAAATTAGGATATTGGTAGCTCTCTCATAGACTTTTTAAGTTTGTAACTCAACCAGTAAAAACTTCTGTACCGCAACTTTTGTGGTCCACTGGTTAAAGAAAGGGCCTTTTTACCAGGAGGTTCCTGGTTCAATCCCAGCTCAGCCACTGACTCACTGTGTGTGACCCTGAGCAAGTCACTTAACCTCCTTGTGCTCCCTTTTTTTTTTTGCAGGGATTTACGGTTTAATCACATAAAGGAGATCCATGCACAAGCCTTTAAAGGGTCAAAAAATCTGAGCATGTTGTAAGTACTGTATGATAAAACAATACTTTGGTCAGTGGATCCTTTTTAATCAGTAAGGGGGTATTTTCAGTGCTTGATAATTTATATTGAGTAAATATCTGTAAACAATATTCTACAAATCACAAGCTTATTTATTAAACAGCTAACTTAGAAAAACAAAGCAGCACAGTTTTAAGCAGGTTTATATTGTAGTATAGTTATTCAAAAAAGTGAATGATGGCCCTTATAATAAAATAAGTATATACAAAAAATGAGAGACAATTTAGTAATGTTCTTTCATTATTGAATGTAAGCCCATTGTTTGGCTTTCTTCCATTTGGCCTACGTGTCTTCTAGAGTTGCGTCATAAACACATATATATATATATATATATATATATATATATATATATATATATATATATATATATATATATATATATATATATAAATTCCTGACAGATTTGTATATCAAAGCCTCCTGACCCTTTGTATTCACGTCTCTCTGGGCAATTAAACCCTCATAGAAGTGTATGGAGCTGTTGCAAAAAAGTTGGGGTTTTTTTGCAATATATTTCTAGTTTAGATGTTGCTATGCTTGAGTGAATCACCCTGGGTTGATCCATAAAATAAGACTGAATTAGCAAAATAAGCATCACAGTTGGAAATGTGTGAGGTTATAAACTACTGTCGACAAAACTGGGGGGTAAAGACCTCTAAACTCATTGAACTTGTTAGCCTGACATATGGCCTAGCCCGAGTGGAAGCATTCATTATCTGTCATATCATGTATATAATGCCTGATCATCACGTGATAGTGAATGATGTAAATGACAATCACGTGGTTTCAACGCGTGCTGATCACATCTTGTTTCAGTAGTAGGATTAGGGTAATCGAGATCCCTTCTTGTGACTGTTCCTATAGGCCCTGCTGGGAAGGAGGTGGGTGCTGCAATGATAATAGTGTCAACATGTCATAATGACCTCTACCATTGTTTACCCAGACAGCTGAACAATAACCAGATAAGAATTATTCCAAGAAGAGCCTTTGAAAATCTGAAGAATCTCAAATATCTGTGAGTATCATTGTTCAGGAATCATTACGATGCCCAAATAAGAACAGTTTGATATTTCACCTTGTACTTATACTGTTGTGGTTTTTCTTACTTCCCCCTTTAAAGCTTCATCTATAAAAATGAAATACAGGAAATACAGAAAGAGGCTTTTAAAGGACTGATATCATTAGAACAGCTGTGAGTATGAACACTTGGTTTTCTTTCAATATATGACAGCGTATATATAAAATAATGTCTACACATTGGCTTTATTTTTGGTAATGTCTTTTTCTGTTAAATCAAGCTCTTCTTGTTTTGTTTAACTAGATATCTTCATTTTAACAACCTGGAAATTCTTGAGTCTGGCATATTTAATGATCTACCAAGTCTTCAGAGATTGTAAGTATCCTAAAAAAAGCATGATTACAGTAACACTGAACTCCAGAGGTCCTTATTGACTGCAGTCATTGCAAACATATAGAAATTGGATCTCCAGGGACTGTAATATAAAGCAATCAGGAGCTGTAATGTGTGTCTACTTTAAAAAACAAGGGGAATGACCCCAGTGACCACACACACCACAAGTGAGCGTCTACCCACTATGCACGGTAATCCTTCATGAATGTAACCCACAGGAATGTTTTGCTCAATTGATTGTTGATTCAACAGCAGTGTTAAATGCAGACCTGGTTGAGTTCAAGTAGAGTGTGAGAACGGGGTATCTCAGCCATGTACTTCCAGTCGAACGGGGGTCACTATTAAAGCTTTTGTCACATAAAATAGAAATGGTATGCCCCGTAACAACAGAAAATATTGAACCTGCACGTTCTGGCTGGTACCTATAACAGTCAATCGAACTGAAGCAGACCAGAATGAAAAACAAGAATTGAACCGTCTCAGGACAGGTCGTTTTGATTGTTTTGATTTTTGATCTGTACTATTTTTTAGGTTTCTCAACAACAACAGAATATCGAAGATAAAGCCAGGAGCCTTCAAGCTGCTCAGCAGACTGTAAGTAATCTCTAACTTGCTTTAATCCAGCCATTCTGACTATAACTTGAAATGACTAAGGGCACGTTGCTACCTGTATTTGGAAATTCAAAAAAAGTTAGCAATCAAATGTTGCTATGCAGAAAAAAGTGTTATTAATCATGGTAACAATGATCAATAATATCATAACCGTATCAGAACATTTTCAAGGACACAATGAAATGCGTCTGCAGCTCCCCGTCAAGTGAAAATAAGAGAAATAATCATGCAAAGGTTCATCTTCCAACGACCTTGCAGGAGCACAGTGGTGCCGCGGATCCCTGTCAGGGGAAGGAGTAGCTTCAAAGACAGACAAAACAGCTCAGAGACAGGAGGATAATGGGAGTCAGTGTCTATAGACCCTGCTGAGGAAAGTTAAGAAATAATCTGCTGACCTATGCTGGTTTTTCGTGATTCAATCCATATGTATACCTATTAGAATTTGTAAAGAAAAAAAAAAATATATATATATATATATATATATATATATATATATATATATATATGTCCAAAGAGATTCCTGAGTAGTTGAAATGCTTCAATTAAATATTAAAGGTTCTTTTTATACTGCCCACATTTCTGTTGGGCTCCCATATTACTCAAAGCATATGCTCTGCCTTTGTGTACTTTTCCTCTCTAGACGTCTGGACTCCAATGCCCTGATCTGTGACTGTGAACTAGCCTGGCTGGTAGAGCTTCTCAGGGAATACGAGCAGCGAGGCAGCGTTCCAGCAGGCGCCATCTGTGTGCATCCCAGCAACCTACAGGGATTGCCTGTAACCGCGGTACCTATACATGAGTTCAGCTGCAGTAAGTATGTGCGGCATGCCAAGTATACATGGAAGTCTGTATGTTGTACCACAAGCATGGGTATATCTAGCGTGGGATACATTTTATATCTTGCACGGGATACACATAAGTGGAATAACATGCTCACCGGGACTAGTTTCGAATGTGTCTTTGCTACATTCCAATCCAGTGGTGTAATTCAGGGCAGAGCTGCGTTTCAGTAGTTCAAGCAACACTGCCTCCACCGATGTGTGTTTTATAACAACTTTAAAATGTCTTTCAGATTTTTATTTTTGTTTTGCTTTGGACCCCGATTTCCTTAAGAACTAGTTTAGTCAAGAAATGCCAGTTACTGATCAGCCTGCGTCTGACTTATCCGAACAGTCTGTAGCTCCTTCATTAACACTGGTGTAGTGTTATTTTCAGGTATGCGGTAAAAAGTGGTACGCAGCGCACTTCGCTTGCTCGTGCATGCTGAAACAGTGCCTAAACAACTTCCGCTAAGAAAGCTCGGAAGCGCCCATTCAAATCTGGTACGTTATGCTGTTTTCAGTCTTTTACATCTTTTTAAATTTAATTTATCATATTTTCCAGTCTTTTACATCATTGTTAATGTAATTTTTCAAATTTTTCCACCATTAAATAGTATGCAAACATTTATCATATGCAATACATTGGGTCTTGTACATTTTATTACTTGTGCAACTTTGTGGTGGACTTTTTTTTTCTTTTTAGAGAAATTGATTGTCTGTTTCCAGTTTAAGTTTGCAAAAAAAAAAAAAAGTATAATTAATGGTAAATGTACCTCTGTTTGACAATTGCAAAACATCCATCAGATTGTAATTGATTGTACCAAAATCTGACAATATAACACTTTCAATGTGACAACGTACCGCTTTCTGACATTACACAGGTCAAGTTTTGGTACATGTACCACATTCTGCCGATGTACCACGTTCTAACACTACACTGGTAACGGTAGGAAACAATATAGAGGCTGCATATTTGACAGCCTGAGCTCATGGTTCTAGCTAAAAAGACAGTTGGGAAGAGGCCCTAAACAGGGTTAGAATTGAATCTGCGTCGAAGTATAGTCTGTTGAAAAAATGAAAGTAAAAATTTGCCAGGTAAAATAATCTCTGAATGAATTGATTTCATATAAAAATGTACAAATTTGATTGATATTTATTTTAAATATATACTTGTATAAACAGAATATTAAATGATCGTTTGTAGGACATCCTCAGGTATACCACGAACAATCATTGAGTATCCTCTATATATTTAAGCCTGTTTTTTTTCCAGTAAAACCCAGTTTTGTGATTGAGCCAGAGGACACAGAAGTTTGGAGTGGTCAGAGTGTCACCCTGGAGTGCAGTGTGTCTGGGATCCCCCAGCCTCGAGTCTCCTGGACTAGGGGGCCTGATCACTTACCATTGTCAGATAGCCAGAGGTACACCATCACCCCCTCAGGGGGGCTCTTCATTGAGGGAGTCATTGTCAGTGACAAGGGCGAGTACATCTGCACAGGCAGCAACATAGAGGGCTCTGTCGAGGCCTCGGCTCTCCTCATTATACAAGGCAAGTCGTTGATCCTTCATTTGAACTGTTCTCATGGCTGGGGACTCTCAAATTTTCAATTTTGTTATACTTTTTTGGTGTACATATGGTTTTGTTCAAGAAATTCAGTATAATCTTGATATGAAACCAAACGTTTGGTATTACTGAACAATTTTAATACATTGTTTTGTCTGTGTATATGTCTTGAAATGTCACATTTTTTTTCACTGGTAAGTGTTACAGATTTTCTCTTTCCTCTCTATCCCTAGCAGAAGCTCCCAGATTCTCTACACTCCCCACTGACAGCACAGTGTTGAACGGGCAAAGTGTGGAGTTTATCTGCTCTGCAGAGGGAACCCCCCCAGCCACCATCACCTGGACCAAAGCAGGTGATCACTAAACCAGTAATGTTGAGTGATGCTGAGTAATGTTGACTTTAGGGACTGTTCTAGCAAAAATATATACTGCATCATTTTGGACACAGTTGCTATTCAGTAGTATGGCAATTCATTTTAGATTACTATAAGGTTATATGGTTTTTTTGTATTTCCTAGGTGCTCAGATTAGTGACCAGCGCTACACTGTTTTGTCAAGTGGTACCCTAAGGATCGTTAATGTGGCACAGCATGACCAAGGCCAGTATGAATGCCATGCTTCGAACAGGGCAGGGGCAAACTTCACTGTGGTACAGCTTATAGTGCTTCCTGAAGGTAAAAACAAACCCTGTCTACAATCAACTAGAGGGTTCTAAAGAGAATGTGCAATTAGCAGCTGTATGGGTTTCTAGCAGGAAGAGAAGGAGATGGAAGGGTACAGTATATTAAGAACATTCTTTTACAGTACTTTGACAGTGCTTTACATAAATTAGAGAATTACTATTTGAGCTAAGTGCCAACAATAGTGCAGGCTTATTAGTGCAGGCATGTCTCTGTTTTTATGAGGCAGATGTGTCATTCACTTGGAATGTTTTGTTAAGGACGTGGGAATAAATTGGGGGAATGTTTGTTTTTTTTTAAAAATAGTATATTTTCTGCACATTAAATTCAGCCTTTTGCACTTTCTGAAGGGCTGGTGTTTATCTACATGGTTTACCTTGTTTGGGTAAAATCTGACTGGGACGCTTTGGTGAGAGTAACCTTGTAGAAAACAAGGTTTACTGTATTCTCTGTGTTATTTAAAGAACTCTGTATATAATAAATCTGAATGAGTTTATCCTTACTGTATATGAAATCTGTCATGCATGTATTGGCTACTTTTAGATAGAACAAACAGTGCAGTTCAATTGCTATGCAATTCAATTATTCTCTAAACTGGTATGTCAAATAGTTTGGTTTCTTTGGTGATTATGTTGCTTTTTTAAAAAAAAATGTTATCCTACCAAGACTCAGAAGTAAGCCGAACTGGAGACAGCTATGTTGAGGCAGCAATCCAGGAGGCCATTAAAAATATTGATGATGCAATAGATTCAACGAAAAAACATCTTTTTAGCATGTAAGTATTGGAGCCATTTCATTCCAGGTTGGAACAGTTAAAATACATTTGCACTGTTGCTGGTCTAGGTTTCAAATGTTTGGATATCAGACCATACTAGGCATTTATTTTTCTTATTCTGGTTCTGGCAGACGCCCCAAATCCCAGAACGACCTTCTGGCACTGTTCAGGTACCCCCGGGACCCTGACACCATGGAGGCTGTGCGAGCCAGGGAGATCTTTGAGAGGACGCTGGAGCTCATCCAAGAGAAGGTTGCAAAGACCCTGAATGTATCGTGTAAGAGAACAGGACTGATTGCTGTAAAGCTTGTTTGGTATTCATGCAGAAAGCACTTATACTCAAAAATGTAAAGCATACAGATATATTAAGTTGTTTAATGATAATGTTACAGGGCACCACCAAACAACTATTTTGTGGGCTATGTTGACGTAAATAGAAGTGTCATGCAAAAAATATTGCCAGACAAAAACAGTGTTTTGAATGCAGCCCAAATGTTAATGTCGTGCTCTGCTTGCTTGAGAATATGTAAGTGTCTACAGCACAACCTAATCTCAATGTCTAAACAGCATTTGTTTTCGCCTCACCATAAAATAGACCCTTATCACTAACTCGACTCCAACTATCTGCCGTATAGAGCTATGTGAACCATGATGGAACAAAAACAGTTGGCTGTAAAAATATTTTTTCTTTTTTTCTATGTAGACAGACAAAGCTTTAATGTTTTGGTTTCTCCAAAATGGTTGCAAGTCATAGACAGTCTGTCAGGCTGTGCAGCCCAAAGGAGATCCCCCGACTGTTCAGACATGTGCTTCCACCAGAAATATAGGACACAAGATGGCAGCTGCAACAATCTCCAGCACCCAAAGTGGGGGGCGTCTGCAACGGCCTTCGAGCGGCTCCTAAAACCAGCCTACAAGGATGGGTTCAACTTGCCACGGGGCTCCACGAATGACAACCAGCATCCTCTCCCATTAGCCCGTCTGGTGTCAACCACGGTGATGAGGTCAGAGACAATGACTCTTGAGAACCAGTTCACGAAGATGCTGATGCAGTGGGGCCAGCTCCTCACCCACGATGTTGTTCGGACCGTAGCAGCAATAAGCAATTCCCGCTTTTCAGACGGGAAACGCTGCAGTGAAGTCTGCACGGAAGACCCCCCCTGCTTTTCTATCTTGATCCCAGAAAACGACCCTTTTGCACAGGGCAAGAGATGCATGCCATTGATGCGCAGTAGCCCAGTTTGTGGAAGTGGCGAGGCATTTCTGCTCATAAATTCTGTACTCCCGAGGGAGCAGATGAACCATCTGACTTCCTACATTGATGCCTCGAATGTGTATGGGAGCACTGAGCATGAGTCGCAGCAGCTAAGAGATCTGACTAGCAAAGGATTCCTGAGGAAAGGGGATGCTGCGCCCGGCTCAAGAAAACCTTTTATGCCCTTTGCGATGAGTCCACCCACAGTCTGTCAGAATAACAGAGATAACACCTCTATCCCATGCTTTTTATCGGGAGACATTAGAGCCAACGAGCATCTTGGGCTGACAGCCATGCACACGATTTGGTTCAGGGAGCACAACCGTATAGCCGCAAAACTGCTGGAGCTCAACCCAAAGTGGAATAGCAACACCATTTACCATGAGGCTAGAAAAATAGTGGGTGCGCAGATGCAGCATATAACCTACAGTCACTGGCTGCCCAAGATCCTGGGGGTGGCTGGCATGAGGAGGCTGGGGGAATACGAAGGCTACGACCCCAACACCAATGCAGGGATTTCGAATTCTTTTGCCACAGCTGCTTTCCGGTTTGGCCACACTATGATAGACCCAGTTGTTTATCGGTTTAACAAGACCTTTGGGGTCATCCCTGAAGGTCATCTGCCGTTACAAAAGGCCTTCTTTTCCCCGTTTCGGATTGTCCGTGAGGGAGGCATTGACCCCATCTTACGTGGTCTTTTTGGAAGGCCTGGGAAGATGAGAGTATCAACTGAGCAGTTGAGCCCAGTTCTCACGGAGCAGCTGTTTGCCACAACCAGAGCTGTCAACCTGGATCTCGCCTCTCTCAGCATCCAAAGAGGGCGCGACCATGGGATCCCACCATACAAGGATTACAGGGTCTTCTGCAACCTCACCTCTGCTCAGGATTTTGAAGATCTTAGAAACGAGATCAAGAACCCAGAAATTCGAGAAAAGTTGAAAAAGTGAGTTGTACCCATGGCAGTTTTTAAAACTCCTTTTTTTATCAGCAGTGGTTGTTTAACCATTCAGTATAAAAAAATGCCATACTGATGACCAGGGATATCTTATAGAGGCAGAAATATCCCTTAAAAAGAATGATTAGTTTACTAAAAAAAAAAAAAATGGTACTAGCAAATACAAACAAACAGTGCTTCATTTGAAAGTTGAATTTTTAAACATCAGTTTTGCTGTATTTTCTTCTACCTAACAGATTGTCATTGTGCTGTTTTCAAACCCATTGCAACCTTAAATAAGATACCAAATAACCATATGATGAAGCTCAATGACCCATACATGGCTCCCCCACCATCTGTTAGACAATCCTGGTCTACAGCATTGTGCTAAAAAAAATCATTATATATTCAATTAGAGCATAAAAACAACCAGAAAAAAAAAAACGTTGGCAGTTTGACCAAGAAAAATCCTTCAGAGAATATATGTTTTACAATAGATTAAACACGTTTGATTGAATTCCCAGGTTATATGGCATTACAGAGAATATCGACTTGTTCCCAGCACTGATGAATGAAGACCTGGTCCCAGGGACAAGACTTGGAGCCACTCTTCTGTGTCTGCTTGTGATAGAGTTTCAAAAACTGCGAGATGGAGACCGGTAAGAGCACCCTGATTAGTACAGTGGTCAATAGCGGACTGGTAGAAGTTCTTCCAAGGTTAATCTGCTTTCTTCATGCTCTGCTGTTGCAGTTTCTGGTACGAGAACCCAGGGGTATTCACACCTGCACAGCTGACCCAGATTCGTCAAGCCTCCCTGGCCAGGGTCCTCTGTGACAACGCGGATGACATCACCGAGATCCAACCAGACGTCTTCCAGATTGCGGACTTCCCTCACGGATTTGTTTCTTGCAGCGACATCCCGTACATCGACCTGCGCTTGTGGCAGCAGTGCTATGAAGGTATGACCCTTATTTTGCAGCTGATGTGTCCGACAATCGTTTTCATTTATCACAGGTAGGATTAAAAATAGGAATGGAATAAATCAATTAAACCAATATAAAGCTAGAGACAATACATCTGTTGGTTACACAACAGAAGCACAAATCACATTTGCTGAGGCCATTAGTGTGCAACTAGCTGGACAAACAAATGAATGGAGATAAACATTACTACTACACAGAAATAGAAATAGTTGTTTTTCATTTCCCCTTGTTTGTTTTATCAAAGGGCAGGCTGAAGGACTTTTTGAGACCTTCCCTAGTAATCACTCTGCTGAATTCAGCTATGTAGACAATGGCACATCTCGGAGAAGAACGAGGTAATCTTTACACGTGAAGCGATGGTAGTTTGTTTGAATTTGTTTGTTTGATTTTTTGTAATGCTTTATTAGTGCTCATGATGACTGAAGTCCTCTCTATTTATCTACAAAGCAAGGATAACTTCCAAGCATTTCCCCGCAAATATGACTCAGCCATAGATGCACCATCCTGTTTGTGGAGTGTTCACCGCCTCACCCTAAGTGCATGTTATTTTGTGGGTTGAACCCAATGAATTCCCTCACTACAACAAACTTGATAAATAACACAGCAAGCAATAGGGTAGAGTGCAGCAGTATTCTCGTCCTCTGGTCTATCACACTCTAGCTATGCTTTATTTACACACAATTTATTCACATCCTTTATAACCACTTTTCTGTTTATGAAACCACATTCATTGGTCAATAGTAAATAAACCTACTAGTCATGTAGCTTTGATTCTACAACACAACAAGTGTACAAAAGTGTCACTCCATTTGGTGCATGTACAAAAGGTCACAAAAGGGTAATTCCATGACAAATCACCCAAATTTGTTTTATTTATTTTGCCTTGAACATCCCTGAGCACAGAGGGGGTAGGGTGTTGCCTTTTGGGTGATTTATTTCTGACTAACCCTAAATGGACAGCAATGATGTTATCATCAAAACTTGTCTGGCTTGAGGTTTCCAACCAGAGCTATTATTAACATAGCTGCTTCTTTTTGAGAATTAGTGTTAGCAGAAATATTTTGTAGTATAAGCATGCATTCTAAATATGATCATTGTGTAGGTGTGATCCGCTATCATAGACTTTTTTTTACATTGTAGAATGTTTGCCTTTACCTCACCCTAATAAAACAAAGTTCACAGACAAAATTATACTAGCATAGCAACACAGAGAATGACAATCAGTATTTTATATCCTAACAGGAGGCTGATCGAGCAGTTCAGTCTCACGTTTATCCAACCCTTTTTAAAATGACTGCTCACTGACAATTATGCCAGTTATTTACAATTAATAAAACATTCATGGCTGGTTTTACCCCAATGTTAACGTAGGTAAGGTACTTTAAGATTAGTGCTAATGCGGTCTGTGAAACCAATAATAACAGTTTTTCTGCATGAAAACAGGAGAGGCTTGGTAAAGTGGGCCATATGTGTATGTGCAGTAGCTTTCCAGAAGAGGGAACTGCACTTCCAAACCAACTGTAATAATGTAAATAGGATTAAAACAGTGATATTGGAAACCTGGACTGAAGCACAATGACAGCTGAAGAATAAATCAAATCTGTATGTTTAGTGACTCTGTTAGCATGTTGCCGGCTGCCTTAAGGAATCATTTATTTATATTGTCTTTTAAAGGCATGTTGAGGAACAAAGGAGCTTTGTAAACATGACTGCTGCTTCGGAAGAAAGTGAATTTGTGACAGAAATGCTGCGAACCATCTCCTCGCTAAAAAAACAGGTACAGTGAATCTGAATTCCAGTTTGGACTGAATTACCATTACTGGCCCCTCAGACATGAAAAGTATAAAACAATACCCAGAAAACATACAGATTTCACTGGAGATTTTCACTGGAGGCATCAATTTTTAAACCTTTTTAAGACAAAGGTTGTGTCTTTATCCGCAGATGTTGTCAACATCTTTGCTGGCTCTTGCAATTCAACCACCACAAATAGATATCCACCAAGCACAGTGTATAGTAGCATGGAACTTTCAACAGGAAGCACAAGGGGTTAGTAGTCAACACCCTTTCATTCATGTCACTTCTGTGACAGATCAACAAACTGGAAGCTCGGCTGAAGCATGAAGCCTGTCTGGATGAAACAGAAACACAAAGGCTCAAGGGGGAGACCTGGAGAAAGGATGACTGCACAACCTGCCTCTGTAGGGTAAGAGGCACAAGCTCCAATCCTAGTTTATTAATAAGGAATAGCAGTATGGGCAGTGCTTTCATTGCTGTTGCGAATGTGATGCTGCCAGGTGCTATATACAGACACTGTATAGCCTAACATTGTTTATGATCTGTTTCGATTCCAGCACGCTCAGGTGATTTGTAAGGTTGAACTTTGCCCAGAGACTAACTGCCACAACTTGGTGAGGGTGGAGGGAAGCTGTTGTCCTGTGTGCTACAAGTGAAAGAAAGTGTGCATGCCATCTGGACACCTCCAGGCACCGAACTATGGTCAACTGAAATACTGTCTGATTCATTTACAGAAGACTTTGAGCTATGACTTTACCACGTTTTACCCACTTGACTTCCTTTCTTTAAGTTTTACCTTAGATTTTATGATTGAGGGCTTGACGTTATGGATGATTTATGATGCTTTCCCAATATCCAGACATTACAGTTCTGAAATGTGACTCCTTTTCAAACCTTATCTTTTATCTGACTTGACCCAGGAAGGTCCTCCATTTCTATCGCTGTGAAGCTGCCAAAAGAATAGAACACTGCATTGACATGGGAGTGACAACATGCCCAGCCTATCAGAAACCAGCATCAGGGGTCACATGTGGCACAGTTAGTAAAAGCAATGCACTTTGGACTACAGTGTGAAGCATGTTGGGTTCCTATCTCACTTGTAGCAAGTTGGCGATATTGGCAACTTGAGTCCTCTTGAGTGTGTTGAAGTGGGAAGTGTTCATTTTAAATTGGGTAGAAAATTGAAGGTTAAATTGTATGTTTTAACTCCTCAGTTTATTTCTGTATGTGAAAATGTAATTTTTTGAAATGTTACATTTTGTAACAAAATAAGACAATTAAATGAGTACTGTTGTGTGTATATCTTATGATTTGGTGTTTGTGATGTTATTTGAAGTACTTTTGAATCAATATTATGGTTACATTTACCTCATTTACTTTTCAATAAAAAAATGCCAAGAATTTAAACTGTATTTCAAGTATTTTCTCTTTAAACTTGTACAAATCTTGCATTAAATATGAAAACTAGTACAGAGGCAATGTGTTTTAAATTTGTGTACATGCTATATTCATACCAAATACAAACCATTATTGTTTTTTAATTACATTATCATTGACTGAACATATTTTGATATCATATACTGGAGGAACAGTACAGATGAAGGGTCTATTGTCGTATTAAATTAGATGTACCCATTTACTTAGCACTGCCATGCTTATGCTTTGAGTCTACTCTGCTTTGTCGTTCCATTGGACAATCTTTAAAAGAATACAGGTTTGACTGTATTAAACAATGCCCAAAATGTTACAGTAGTGGCATGTTGTGTTCCTTGATCTGTTGCAATTTTCATTACACCTCCCATATAACTCCCCACACTGCTTCTTATTACACTGACAGTACTGTCCGATTCCTGCACAGGAGTGTGTTTTTGTTGCAAGGAAACTAATTACCAGGCTACCAAGACTAAACAAAAGTGAAGGGAAATGTAAACACAGTAAATATGCTGTCACAGTTAAACTCCAGAATAACCAATTACAGTACACCAGTCAGAAATTTATGAAATGATTCCCATCACTGTTATTGTTTAAACTCTTATATGAGGGAAGTGGCCTAGATGTAATAAAACAATATTACTAATTTGACCAATAATTAATGTGATCGTTTTTCATTTTTATCTTACGAAAGTGTAATAGAGCAAGGCAGTGACATTTTCTAACTGTATTTGGATGTGAAGAATTAAAGTTGACACCAGCTCGACAGTTATGTGATAATGCAGGTAATCAATTGACAATTTTTATGTCCCTGGGTTTCAGCTTCGCTTCTCAGCAGCTGAGCTGCTGGCTGTTCCATCAACTAGATGTGTTACATTGAGAGGTCGAAGCTTCTCTTTGTGTGCTCCTTCTCTTTGGCACTTACTGATTCTGTAGAAAAATTGAAATGTACACTTAAAACACACTTGTTTTCCTTGGCTTTTGGTAATTAACCATTGTTTAGTATAACTTATAATGGATGTTTCACATGTATTTATATATTGTAATGGCTTTTGTATTAACTCTCTAGTAGTGGTTAGGGCTCTGGACTCTTGACCAGAGGGTTGTGGGTTCAATCCCTGGTGGAGGACACATTATTATAATAATGTGTCACAATTTTTGTTCCTGGGTAGTAAGTGTTATTTCCTAATTGCTTATGCCTCAAAAGTATAGAAAATGGCTATTATTACCCACAAACTTTGCTTTTGTGACCAGGAGTGATATTTTGAAATTTACCTATTTCCAATGAGAAAACGGGCGAATTTGTGTCTTCGTTCACATAAAGTCAGAAAAAAACAACATATGAATCCAAATTAACATGTATTTATACTAAAGTAATACAAAAATGACTACATTGGAGACTACATTTGGGGGCTGATTCGTGAAAGTGATTTACAGTATAATCGTAAATCTCGAAAAACTACTCACTTCTAAATCTTTTGTAGTCATTTTTGTATTACTTTAGTATAAATACATGTTAATTTGGATTCATATGTTGTTTTTTTCTGACTTTATGTGAACGAAAAGACACAAATTCGCCCGTTTTCTCATTGGAAATAGGTAAATTTCAAAATATCACTGTCCTGGTCACAAAAGCAAAGTTTGTGGGGAATAATAGCCATTTTCTATACTTTTGAGGCATAAGCAATTAGGAAATAACACTTACTACCCAGGAACCAAAAAAAAAAAAAAAAAAATTGTTACACAGTGTTATTTGTTTATTTAGCAGACGCCTTTATCCAAGGTGACTTAGAGAGACTAGGGTGTTTGAACTATGCATCAGCTGCAAAGTCACTTACAATTACATCTCACCTGAAAGACGGAGGACAAGGAGGTTAAGTGACTTGCTCAGGGTCACACAATGAGGCAGTGGCTGAGGTGGGATTTGAACCGGGGACCTTTTGGTTACACGCCCCTTTCTTTAACCACACAGCCTCACACTGCTGCTGCACCCTTGAGCAAGGATAAATGGGTAATTGTATGTAAAAATAATGTGATATCTTGTAACAATTGTAAGTCGCCCTGGATAAGGGCGTCGGCTAAGAAATAAATAAATAATAATAATAATAATAATAATAATAATAATAATAATAATAATAATAATAATGTGCCTGGTGATATTAACAATTGCTGATGCATTTAATGCTATGTACATCGCTTTGAGATGTTCTACAGGAAACGCGGTATATAAAAATAAAATTGATTGTTTGAATTTCCCCAGAGGCCTGGTTATTTTATTTTTCACCCACTAAGTAAAATATTATAAACAAACCAAATCCAGGTTAATAAAACAGGGGTATGCCAGGTTTATGAATAAGCAGTTTAGACTAAATACAGAATGTAAGAGGAAGTCATATAACCCAACAGGTTTAAGATCAAGGGCAGGTCCCTTTGATGAAGTGTGCTATATTCATACAGCTTGGTCACTTTTAACAACGAAAATTCTTTTGCACATGCCGTAACCTGCAGATGACTGTTGCATAGCGTTGCCATTGAACCAGCATTACAATGAGTCACAGAACTGCATTCTGTTTAGTGAACCTCTTTGAGTACCTTAAATACAATAATGGACACCATTGTACAGTATAGTAATGTTAAAACATTAAGAGATGAGCACATCTGTGTAATTAATTTGGTATTTAATTGGTTAAGAGGCAACCTGTTTCAACTTTAAAGCCTGTTGTTAAAATTAAAACTTGAAAAAAGTTATGTTTCACCAGCAAAGCACACATAGCTATCAAGTTGCGTCAACATCTGACCTATTAACTAACAAAAAGAAAACCAAATAGTTTGAATTCCTATGCGAGATACAGGTGCTTTAGAGAATCTACTTTTGTTTTAAAGGTGTGACACCATTGTATTTTTAAAGGAACTGCCATCTGTAATGCTTAACGCTTTCACAAAGGTTTTACAACCAGATTCAAGAATCAGACCTTTTTTGCGTTGCAAACTAATCATTAAATAATGTATGGGTAAATACCAGTGTACAGCAGAGATGTGTTAGAAACATATCTCTTGATTCAATAAGGAGGGGATAAAACGTTTGAAAGGTTCATGCAATGAATGGATTAGGCTTTCATTATTTAAAAAGGTTAATAACTCAGGTCTCATAGAGACTGCGAGAAGATTACAAGGATAAACCAAAATTAGAAGAAAAAAAAAATTACAATTGCAATACCTTAAATTATGTAAATGCAACAAACCATGTTAACAGAAATAGAGATTGGAAGTGAAAGGAACTTTACCTAACAGACCACAATCTTTTTTCAAGTTTCTTACTGTTCATACTAGAAAACAAAACATATTAGTCTTCATGGTGTTAAAACATTTGCGAATTGGGTTACAAGCACGGGTTTGTTAAAGTATGACGAAACAAATGTACCTTTAGGCTACCTGAGACCAGCTGTACCTTTCTAGGGCATTCAACTAGTATTTGTTTACATTTGCTTGCTACAGGTCCGATATCAAGCACTGCCTGATAGCTGTGCTTGTATACATTAACATCTTAGTTTTTTACCGAAACTTGAAGTTAATAATAGGCTTTCGAGTTGATACTTGAAGTCAATAGGCTTTCAAGTTGATAACAATAGGCTGCTCCTAAATGTTGGAGCTTAACTTTTTCCTCCGTTTGGATTATCCCAGTATCAGCTGTTTCCGCATTCCCTGTGTTCACACAACTGGTTTCACCTGATCGGCGACACACACACAACCTGAAAGGATTGAATCCTAAACTTAGAAAGGGTTGGTTGATTCAAAGTGATTCGTTTTGTGTTTGTAATCTCCTTAACTCGTTTCCTCCCATGTGGTGCAGCATGCATTAGGATGGAAGCGTTCTTTCGAAGGTACCTGCCTTGCCTAGTCAAACTGTGGGACTGGCTCTGGCCCGGCGGCCAAGAGGATCCCGTCAGCCGTCCCGCTGAGATCCGCACTGTAGCAGGTGACATTAAGATCCCAGCACCTGCAAGAAAGACGTCAGCGCCGCTCTACGCGGCACTGTATGATTTCACAGCCAGGAGCGAAGAGGAATTGACTATTAAAGAAGGTGATAAACTCTCGGTGATAGAAAAACAAGGGGACTTCGTGTTAGCCCAAAAACTTTCAGGCTCTTTGGAGTCGGGATTAGTGCCTGCCACCTACGTGACGCTCATTCGGGACGAATTTGCTAATAACCCGTAAGTACAAGGCTGCTGTGATTTAAATTCGTGTTTTTATTGTAATTACTATTTTATTTGTAAATGAATTATACTATACTCTAACTGTTTGGGCCTATATTACGCAGGGGATTTGGAGTAAATACTAAAAATTAGATATAATTTGGCTTTATGGTAAAACCAGGACGCACCATCCACCAGCTCTCCCTCTATGGATCAAAAGGTGTTTTTTTACAAGAACCGCGCCTATTAAAAATGGCACACTACGATACTCTTGTGTTGTTACGTCATTTGCTTTAAGTGGGCTGCACCTATTGTTTACCAGGAAAAAGAAAGATGTGTCACAATGACCAGATGTGTAATGGTTTAATATTCTTTCAAATATTTCTTTTGTTTGATAGAATATTCTTTCATTGGTGAGATCTTAGTTTCTACAAACGTTTTTATCTACACCAGGGACAGTAAATGTACCATCGCAGAGCAGTTAAACCACTACATGTTTACAATAAGCTTAGTCACGCCTGATCCTGTTTCCTATTAACAGTACAGGTCACAATCACAGGCGTTACAAGCTCAATGTAAAACATGGAATGGCTCCCACAGCTAAGCAGTTTAATGTGTACCTCTGAACGGGATTGTCTTGGAGGGCAATCGTATTCATACGCAAACTAGCAACAACAGCAAGATATCCCTTTAAAATGTAAAACAAGATAACGTCTTTGTTAGCAGAGACAATTAAGTAGTAAAAGGTAACGATACACGTTGTAACTTTTGTAGTCGCAAATTGTCTAGATGAAAACTGATCCTTGTGATGGAAGTATGCAAACTACACACAATGTATTATGTGAGGGCACTCAGTTCTGAGTTTTGAACAACAATGCATTGCTATGAATGGAGAAGTCATTTCAGGATCTGGCATTTCAGATGCATTAGACTGGTGCACTGCAGTCTGATCAAGCTTTTAGAGTGGGAAGCTATTTTTGCATTTGTCAGGTATTCATTTTGTGTGTGTGTGTTTTCTTTTAGTTGGTATTTTGGAAATGTGAGCAGAAAAGATGCAGAAAAACTGCTAATGTCCCCTCTGAATAAACCAGGCTCATACCTGGTGCGCATTAGTGAAAGTAACAGTGATGAATATTCTCTATCAGGTAAGTCTGTTTTATTTCTGTTTACTTACAAGTGTTTAGGTACCTGGTGTTACATACAAAATATCATGACTCCTCTACTCCCCCTGCTCCCTGGTTCAGTACTGAAGCAAGTCCAACCAAGTTGAACGTTCACTAACTTATGAACAAGGAACCAACGACACATGGCAACACAGCGTACGAGTTATTGAGAAACAGTATTACAAATCCCAATATAGAGCCACAGAACTTGGAACACATTCATACAAATGTAAAATAAATACTATTAAAATAGCATTTGTAACTATATGTCCTTTACGTTGTAGGTTAATCTAGATCTACATTACAACAAAATGCAACTTTTATCATAAATTGTGAAGATAATATGGGGGTCTGCTACACCAGAGCACACCAATTCTCTGAAACTCAAGAATGACATTGAAGGTATATTTAAAATGTGGGAAATAAGACCATGTAGCTTTCTCAGCACAGTTTCAATTACATATATTTGCTGAAAGGAAGTGGTTAACCACATGCTGGTGGTATTGGACAGCTGCGTGACCTGGAGTGTAAATGTATCATAATATGGGCTCCTGCTTTAAATATAAAACTAGACCTTAAAGATCAAGCTTACCTAGTTTGGAGATAGTAGGTAAAAAAAACATACATGTTGCATCCTTGTGTCCAATGTTTCCTTTCTAGTTTACTAGGAGTGTTTTTACAGTGTATAATTAAATTAGAAGCGCTGTTCAATTCAAAACTGAACATAGGGAAGAATAGAAGATGACATAATTTGTGTGAATTGTCTTTAAAACGCTTCGTGGATGCATGTGGAGGTTTCAGAGGTTTAAGTACAGCAAGTCAGTGAGAAGTCCAGCTGTCTCATCTCAAATCCTTTTTCAAATGATTTTCTTTGTTCTGCATCACATGTCTGGTTGGCTCCTGACTCCTCCTGCCATAGCTACTTGCTGACTGTTCTGCAAAGAGGGGTCAGTAAGAGACCAAGGCAAGCCCTGTCAAAGCACATGTGCAACTGAGTTAAAGAAAGAACTGAGTGACACACCAGTTTCTTTTACAAGTTCAAATACTGCCCTCAAAACTGCTAAAAAAACAAGCCTGTCGATGGCATCCATCCCTTTACAATTGGGGTTATCAGTAACATGGTGCTCACTGTGACTTTTATTCTCTGTATTATCATGTAAAAATAGAAGTCTGACATAGTCAGAGGGACAGATATAGCCCTGATTTCTGATCCTCTCAATAGCTTGTGCATAAGAATGTCCTTTTCAAGTTTCATCATAACTCAATAAGCGGTTCTGTAGATCAGTGTAAACATGTACGTGTGACTGACAGACAACCTCCATATACCCCTTGATTGTGATGCATTCAATAATCTGTGCTTGAGAACAATTGGACGTGTGGTTCTTTGGACAATGGAAAAGTCTAAAATCACATTCAGTTCCCATAATGCTTCTTGCCTTCACCCCCTGTCCTAAGGGCGCTCTCATCTGTCTGAGAAGCAATTTCCTGTATACCAAGTTCAGTTCTAAATAAACCATTAACGCTTCATAGAAATACCATTGTCTCACTTACTGACTGTAAATTTGCAAAATGTTGTTTTGTTTGTTTGTTTTTTCTGTAGTTCGGAATGAGACCCAACCCAATCATTTTCGAATCTACAGAACGCACGCAGGCGATTACTATATTACAGAGAACAAACATTTCCCCTCCCTTGATGAGCTGATAGATTACTACCAGAGCCACTGGAAGAGTCTAGGGGTGCTATTAGCTCAGCCTTGTACACAACAGGTATGACCACTATCTTCAAATATTTATCATATTACCTGTCAACCATTATTAGTAAGAAATATCTAGCATCCATCGGTATCATAGACAGAAAGCAAATAGTGACCACAGCCTTTTTGGTGTGTGTACAACATATGTATCGCATATAGTTTTGGTTCTTAGTTTTGTAAAATGAACAGATGTTTAACTGAAAATCTTACAACCTCTTTCAAAAAACAGGATCTAATTAAAGACTGGAGTAAACGCTTTGAAAGTATGTGTTTTATCAGAGCCAGCTTAGACCTGTCGGTGTGTTCGGTATGCTGTGCAAAATTGTGCTGCTGTTTGTATGCTGAGCAGTCTTTTCACCCGCACACGTACGCATGACCAGTGTGCTTCAGGGAAAGGGTTGACGTTCAGCTTGGTTTTCCAGAAGGAGCAGTTTGATGGAGATTCCTGGGAGAGGCCCCGGGAAGAGTTTGTTCTCCAGGAGAAACTCGGGGAGGGCCACTATGGAGAAGTCTGGTCGGGAGTTTGGAAAATGACAAAGAAGATGGTGGCCATTAAAATGCTGAAACAAGGTGAACTCTCTGATCAGCTGTATGTAAAGCAGAACGTGTACATAATAACTTGAAGGGATTATAGCCAATTGGATAATTCCATAAATGTTGCCACGCAGCTTTTTGAAAGAAGCACATTTATTTTCATTTGAAATTATATCCAGTATCATACCAGGTTACAAGTCCGGTATGTAATACATTCTTTCAAAAATAGTCATAATATTGTCAGGTGCTTGACACCATTTTGATTAAAGCAGACATCAGCTGCTAGCCACAAACAAGTAAAGACAAACTGTTTCTGTGGTAATGGTTTGCGCAAAACCAATCATACCACTATTACACAGTTCTGAGGTTATGTGGAAGCAGTTTTAAAGAAGTGTCATGGCTTCGAATGGGTATGTTCCCATTTTTAATCTGATTGAGCAAGCTGACAAAGAAACTGCATGCAACGTGCCAACAGGAAATTCCGGTATACATATGTGTACATTAGCAGGAATAACTGGGGATTTCTTAACAAAAACAAATCACGTATTTACAGCAACTATGCTGATGTCATAGCACCACAGTCCTGTGCAACTTACAGGGTGAGTATAACAGAGTAGCAAGAAATATCCTGTTTCAAAAATTGCAAAACAAAAAAGAAATACAAATTGTATCCAACAATGCGGCACGAAAATGGTGCTATTTGCACAATAGTTGAATGTGTGAATGTGGTTTGCAGTGCATTGCTGTTGGTTTCACACACACACACACACCAGCAAAACAAAAAATGTTTTATTTTGACTTATAAATAAATAGCAAAGACGCATAATAAGAGCCGATTAGTAATCAGGGAGTTATCAGAAAATAAGGACCGGTATGGGAACTATTGGGGCCCCCAAGAGAAGACAATGGCCTGAATTGCCAACCAGTCTGTAATTCAGTGCATTTTTATGACTAGATATCAGTGGTGATATGGAATGTGAAGGTGTCTTTTGCTTTTGATTTCTGTTGTTTTATGTCGCATGGACTGGATATTGCTGTAGCTTCTCAGGGCTGGTTAATTGTTCAATGTGTTTTGTTGGCCACTGACAAGCTTTTTCTTGAATTTCTCTGCAGAGGACATGAAGCAGGATGAGTTTGTCAAAGAGGTCCAAGCCCTGAAGAGCCTCCATCACCCCAAACTGATTGAGCTCTATGCCATCTGTACCCGCGGAGAACCCGTCTACATCGTCACTGAGCTCATGTCAAAGGGCAACCTTCAGGTCTACCTCAATTGTGAGTGAATGACAAAAACATTGTGTGTATGGATACTAATGAAATGGAGAGGTAAAGCTCATCAATGATGAAAGCACTTGCTGAAGCTTGTGCCTACTTGACTTTTTTTACATTCACCTCAAAGAAATAAAAGAGCACAAATGTAAAACCACGTCAAAATGCAGACATATGCAAGCCCAGGTGTAAAAATGTATTATCTTTCATCATTTGCTCTTCATATCAAGGGAACTTAGGACAGCATTATTGACCTCCATTGACGCACACACCATTGCATACTATTGGAGTGGTGAAGCAGTTTCGAAAGTATAATGATGCGATCCAGTGGTGGTATGTGAGCTCAATTCTGAGCTTTTTTCTCTTTCTGTTTTTGCTGGCCCTCACAGCTGCTGAGGGCAGGCAGTTAATCCTGGCCCACCTGGTTTACATGGCCAGTCAGGTGGCTGAGGGGATGGCCTATCTGGAGGATCGGAAAATCGTTCACAGAGACCTGGCTGCTCGCAACATTCTTGTAGGGGACAATCTTGTCTGCAAAGTTGCCGATTTTGGACTTGCACGCATCATTAAGGTAAGGTCCAGTAAGATACAATCAAGTGGGATCGGGATGTAGTTTCATGAGCGAGTAGAGTTACTTTGAGTCAAACAGTACATAACAGCTGTTAGATTCTTGAGTCAAGGAATAAAAGAACATTTGAAGTGTATTGAATTGAATGTTAATTTGGTAACTGGTGTTCCTGCAGGACGATGTGTACTCAGTCAGTGCAGCAACTAAAATCCCTGTGAAGTGGACAGCTCCGGAGGCTACCTCTTTTCACAAGTTTTCTGTGAAATCAGACGTCTGGTCCTTCGGAATCCTCCTGTACGAGATTGTAACCTACGGCAAGATGCCCTATGAAGGTAATTGATATTTTGATGCTCTCTTTAGATCACAGAAGTTTTATAGATTGCTGAATTAAACAAAACATACAAGCAGTGCTGCTGAAGCCCATACATGCATATAGGGCAGCAGTGTGGGGTAGTGGTTAGGGCTCTGGACTTGACCGGAGGGTCGTGGGTTCAATCCCAGGTGGGGGACACTGCTGCTGTACCCTTGAGCAAGGTACTTTACCTAGATTGCTCCAGTAAAAACCCAACTGTATAAATGGGGAATTGTGTGTAAAATAATGTGATGTCTTGTAACAATTGTAAGTCGCCTTGGATAAGAGCGTCTGCTAAGAAATAAATAATAATAATAATAATATAATAATAATATCACATGGTGTATAAACTAGAAGCAGTTAAATACTGAGTGTTTGTTGCAGCATTGCATCAACAGGCTCTTAGACAGTCAACCAATCAACCATGTCATATGATCCCCAACAGCTTTCCTATACGGCCAATTGTTTTGATTGTGTAATTGTTTTCCCAGTGGCTTGTCCTGAGCCGGAAATGTTCATTTACAGATCACCCATCTAAAAGGCAGATATAACATTTCTTGTTTTATTTTTGGCCTTTGTTCTTGCAGGTATGACCAACAAGGAGGTTGTAAATATGCTGAACAAAGGCTACAGGCTCCCCTGTCCTGAGAACTGCTCCAACACCATTTATAAAATCATGCTGGACTGTTGGAAGGACACTGGTACAGAAAGGCCATCTTTCCACGCCCTCCGTAGCCAGCTTGAGGTCATCTACTCAAAATTGTACCACAACCAATCAGAGTCATAGCATGCACAAAAGACCTTGAGATAGATATAACTGAAGGGACCATGCATCTAGAAATGCAGGCATGTGGGATCATTCTGTCTTGTCACTGCAATATAAAACCAGTTTGTTTCCATATGGCCAACCAGCCACTGGAACCTGCACCTTATACATCGGTCTCTGCGTGACACTAAAGTGGACTAAACATATTCATTGGAGGATTTTCTCTGGAGGCTGAAGAAGGTGTCTTTTGAAAATGTGCAAAATTTGTTATTGTGTAATTTCTGTGCCATTCGCAGAGTAGCTAATGCAGTTAGTTGTACAAACAATGTATGTGGCCTATTTTTTTACCCATTTTGTAAGGATTGTGTTAATGAAATCTGATCAACATAATGCCACAGGTTCATATATAAAAGAAACAAAAAAGTCTTCAAATATGTATGCTGAACTAAAGATAGCAATACATTGCTCTCTTAGCATATGCATATTATTGTGATGTATTGGTACTACAGTATATACAACACTGTTGTTGCTTTTGCTGATTCCTGTCCCTATTATGAATAAATCTCAAGGCACATTTTGAACATTTAAAGAATATATTTAGATTTTGTTTTCTTGTCTACCTCTGCTGCACAATATTTCTTTTTAGACTCAAGCTTTTGTAAGTTTTTGGTTTTTTTTATATAATACAGTATGTGAAAATTAAAGTAATTGTCACAATGTTTTATTGAAACAGATGTGAAAAATCTTTGTTGTATATACACCATGTCAAGTTTCTTGCCACGAAATATTGATAAAATAATGCACTATAGTACAAAGCCTAATTTGGAATTGGTTTTTTACAGAATGATAACATGGTTCTTTCCTTTTTGTGTTCTATATTGTAAGTTTCAACCACCTTCCGTGCCTTTTAACACCTGGGTGAACGGGACCCCATACCAGACATGTCCACTACACACTTTTTATATATAAGACTGGACTGTTCTCCTTTAAGTAACTGGAAGAGGAAATGCATTTAACATATGACCCATGTAGCCCACATTATGATAAGATTAATAATGAGAGTATATAGATAAGTAAGCTACAACAGTTCAATGTGCAGTCTTTGGTGGTGTTTCTTAAGTTGGTCATTAGTCAAGCTTTAATGTGATTTCAAATAAATATTGACATACGTTTAGCGTGTTGCAGAACCTGAATCTATTACTTGTAGTCCATCTCAGTCTAACTTGCTAGGTTTCTATAATGCATGATACATGCATACTGGCATGTTGGGAGTACTCCCAATGTACATTTACATTTAGAAAATGAGTCATCTGGTCACAAAGTTGGTACTGTGCTAACCTGAAGAACATTTTAAACACCCCTAGGGACACTTAGGCTTTCTCCAGTTACTAGCCATGCCTGCGCTCCTGTTTGCAACAGCAAAGGATGTTATAAATGATATGTTCAGGAAACTAAAATAAAATGGAGCTTTTTCCCCTCAAATTGGGTTTTTGATCCAAGCTTTTTTTCTTTTCTGTATGTAAACGACATTCAAATGGGATTTTCAGCATTCATACCTACTTTAAAACTACATTCAAGTGTGTTTGTCATGCTACAGACACTATTGCTTTTTTCTTTAACCATCTCTCAGTAAATGCTATTGTGCCAGTATCTACTGTGAACAAGAACTTAGGCGTGGTTTAAAATTGAATGCACCGTAATAAGGAAGTCCAACTATAAAAAAATGAGAAAGTTACTTCTCAGGGCAGAGAAATGCACAGGTCTGGACTTTTTGTGGGTGTTACCGTTTAATGGGAAAAAAACGTTTTCTTGTTTAACAACTGAATTCTTTGCTACCTGGGGTAGTGGTGGCTTATGAAAGCTTTTTTTCTTTTTTAATTATCGCTGTTTCAGAATCATACAAGAATAGATACAGTTAGTATATATTATATGGCTGCTATTTTAAAGCGGATCTGCCCCTGTCTAAATTGCCTATGGGACAAATGTTTTGGCGATCAGCAGCCAAAACAGGATTTTGACAGAGAACTCGGTCCGGATTCAGATGATACTAACACGGTCGAAACCGAAGAACCCTATGTGGTCAATAAGAAGCCTCAGAACGAAGATGCAATTTACACGGCAATGTGGCGCTTCAATGCCAGGACCGAAGAAGAGTTAACCTTCGAAGAAGGTGATGTCTTTAAGGTCTACACCTTTTCCGGAGAATGGTGGCAAGCTGGGAAGCTAGATCCCAATGGAAAAATAATCGGTAAAGGATTTGTGCCCTACAATTACCTGGTGCGCGGAGAAAGTGTAGAAGCCCAACTGTAAGTGGCCTTTAAAACACGATTAAAGCTTAGAACAACTTATTTAAGTGCGTTTAACAAGCGTTTTGTGTTTTTTTTTTTTTAACTTGTGTAAGCGATGCTCTACGGGACTAGGCATTCTTATTAAGTTTTAATGAACTGTAGAAAATGTGAGATTTAATATACCCTGTAGTTTCAGCACTGGTGTACGCTGATCAGGGCTGCTGGGTTTTAGCTGGTCACGCTGTTTGAAGAGACTTGGTGCTGGTTAAGGATAGGGTTATGCTGTTCCAAAAAGGTCCATTTTTATACCTGGTGGGTGCCCAAGTAAGTGACCAGTATAAATGTGTTCCAATTTCCAACATTTAGATGTTCACCAGTTTACCTGGAATTGCAGGGCACTTACGTACAACAGAAAACCGTGTGTTGCTGACGATTTCATTGGAATGTGTACTTTGCCGCTAAACCAGTTTACAGGTGTGATGAATTGTGTAATATAGAACATCAAGGAAGACATCCGATTGATTGATTTCTGACGTCCTTTCCCTGAAATAATCATACAAACAATCGAGTGAAACTGGTTTTGAGCGTAGTTCCTCAAAGTCCAAGTTGAAACGTGAAACCCTGAAGCAATTGCAGGAAGCCCAATCCTTATAGACCAGCTTGTAACTAAGTGCCTTTCAATCTGAAGACAATCTTAATATCTCCCATTGTTAGAATCAGCTCTATTTGTTGACCCAAATAGAGAAATTCCACTACCTTTTTAATTATGCAGTAGGAATTGAAAAATGTAGGATTGCTTGCAACATAATTAACTTGTATCAATTTGCTGTTCTTGCCCTGTATCATTGGATTCTGTAATGTATTAAATTAACCCTGTATGGTATCTACATATTGTGTCCTATTATGCATACCATGTTAACAAACATTGAATCCCATGTTGCGATACATTTTTTTTAAACGTTCTTTTATTCCAGATGGTACTTTGGGAACCTGAGTCGCTCCGAAGCCATCACCCTCCTTCTTCAATCGGGGAATGCTAATGGCACTTTCCTGGTCCGAATCAGTGAGAAAGAGAAAGTTGGCTTTGTTTTATCTGGTGAGTCTTGGCCCCCTGTGCCTGTGTAATGCAGTTCAATGTTAAACTGAAGAAAGTCCCTTGCAGAAATAGCACTGGGGCAGGCAAGGCACAATGAAGTGATGTAGCTTTAATTAGTGATGCCAGGACCTTTGTTGGCATGAATTGTGCATGCAGTTCAATGTGTGGCTCTTGGTGCCAGGGTTTAGGAATCGTACCACTCCAGTGATTTGTAATCCATACTGTGAGATCTGTTTTTGCACTTGACACAGAAAGTGATTGCTCTGATGATGCTGCTGTGCACAGCCCTACGAAGTATGCCATGTCTAAATCCCATGCTGTGCCACTGTATGTAACAATAAGCATGTTTTTGGGATGTGTAGTAAAGTCATTAAGCTAGATCTAAATTTTATGATAAGGACCATTATCCTTCAGTCTTCAGTACCATTTCAGTGCATGTCTTTTTTGAATATAATGTCACAGGGTCCCTGCAAACTCAAATGCATTTTTTTACCTGGAAATAATCCTTTATATCAGAGAATCAGGTTATAACTTCTTTATGAGCAGAACACAGTATACATCTAAAACAAAGCCCTGATCGCACCATAAATACTAACTTCCTTGATGGAGAGACGTAATAAATATTACAGCATTGTGAAATGTAAAAACAGACTTCCTTTAAAAATGAAAAAAGGAATTGAAAATGCAAATGAGCTTTAGAGTATTTCTGGAATATTATTTCAACAATACGGAAGAGACAAAAGACACCTGACTATAAAATGATAGCTCTTTGTTCTAGCTTATATAGCACCTGTACAAACTTAGTAGAATTAGATTGCATTTACATTAAAGAATAGGAGAATAAAGCAATCACACACTCAACATTTACAGCTGAAGAATATCTTTATTGAGGAGCCACAACAAAAACTGATTGTGTTTCGTTAAATTGAAGAAACAATAAACCTGGATCAAAACATTTTTAAAATGCTTCTTTTTTTTCTACAGTGAGGGTTGACACCAACGTGAAACACTTCAAAGTTCTTCAGAGACACGCTGGCTTGTTCTATCTCAATGACAAACATACATTCTCAACCCTGCTTGACGTCATAAACTTCTACAAACAGCATAATCTCGCTCCGGGTGTGAAACTAACCAACGCATGCACAAAAGTAAGTTCAGCTAAGTTATGACTAAGTGGAGTGGGCTTACTGCACAGGTGTCTCATTATACAATGATTCCTTGTCACTTGTGTCTATCTGACTTGCACATAGACAACTCAAGAGCAGTGAATTAGTGAGGGGTCCCAGTACCACAACACATGATCACTTCACTGTGAATATGGCCTTACTGTAAATTAATGAATCTTCCAACTGTGAAATGCATTTTCAACATTTTGTGTTTCAACAAAACATTAAAATCATCACGCGTGTTCTTACAGCATTGTTTATTATTGTTTCTGGACACTTATGATGGTAAAGAACAACATCACTCTGTGATAAACAGATAAACAAAGACATTGGTGGGGGGGGGGGGGTCTGTCTTTGATGTATTAACAGCAGCAGGAAACGCAACATTGTGGCTGATTTTTTTTGACAGAATTATTTCAAAGTGGCCAGTTGACTTTAAAACCTACCTAATAAATGTATTTCCACACACACACCGAATATGACGTAGCATTCAGGCTACAGGAGATCAGTAATAGGAATTGTGAATAATGATATTATAGATGTGCTATGTTTGCATTTTTTATTTCTTTCCAGCAAGAGCCCGTGTTGAAGGACCTTTCCCATTCCACTGTGGAGGCTTGGGAACGGCCAAAAGAGGAGTTTACGCTTCAATCAAAACTGGGCGCTGGGAATTTTGGGGAAGTCTTTGAAGGACTTTGGAAACAACAGGTCAAAGTGGCGATAAAAGTGTTGAGAAAGGGTAAGCGATACTGCCAGGACTGCAGTCTTGATATTCAGCTTTAGTGTATTTGAATATGTACAGTATAGCCAGACGTGCTTTCGCCTTTAGATTCAGGGTGGTGTGCTATATGTAAGTTTGGCATGTATGTTAACATCTGTTGCATATACAGTTATTGAGCAAATAAAAACTACCTACACTAGCACTGTGATGACTCGCATGACACTGCAGAAACCCATTATTGAATTCCTATGCGTATTAAAAAATGAAAAACTCACAATGTAAGGGCTCTTAACAGAAGCAATAATCCCATACACATGACTTGAGCTGCCTGGCTTGTAATGCCTGCTACATAGGGTGTCTTGCTATTATAATCAATATGCTTTTTATAGATGGTAACTACAGGTGGGATAATGACTGCTGGCAAATGTTAATATCTTCCACAGAAACCATGAATTTCAAAGACTTCCAGGCTGAGACTCAGATCATGAAAAAACTCTCTCATAAACACCTGATCTCCCTCTATGCTGTGTGTACGAGCGGGGATACGTTTTACATTGTGACTGAACTGATGGAAAAAGGGAGCCTCCTACAGTATCTCAGGAGTAAGTGGACTGACCCTTTCTGGTTAAGGAGGCTAGTGCAATTAAACACTGTAGTACAATGTGACAGCAATGTTATGGAAAGCTATTGAGTTTCATTTTCTACATTATAATAATAATCATTTGTCAACAGTATATTACAAAGGACAGGTTAAGGAAGTTTCCAAATCCACAGCAGGACATTTTTGCACTGTATTACAAATGAAGCAGACAAACAGAAAAAATCTATATGCACTCCAAGCATTTTTGAGATACTAGTTTCTTTTCAGATTGTAGATGCTTGAAACAAGACCCAGGTGGTGTTACATACACCCTTCTGTAGGTGTAGTAGTGGCAGTTATCCATCAGATGGCGTACAGATATAAAGGCGCTCTATGAGACCCAGGGTCACAGCTTGACACTGGCACACACTGTATGTCAGGGCTGGGCAGCCCTGGTTCTGGAGGACCGGTGACCTGCATGTTATTTGTTCCAACTTGCCAATTAAGCTTCTAATAAGCACTTAATTGGTCCAATTAAGTAATTTAGGGTACAGTTGGAACAAAAACCAGGAGGGACACCGACCCTCCAGGGGGTTGCCCACCCTTGCTGTATTTGGTTCTGTTTCGCAATAATTCTAGTTTTACAGTGCTAAGAGTTCATGTTATCTCCTCCTCACTTTGCTTCTTAGGTAAGGAGGGCAGCACGTTAAGCTTGCCCCACCTTCTAGACATGGCAAGCCAAGTCGCCTATGGGATGTCCTACTTGGAATCCAAGAACTTCATCCACCGTGACCTGGCTGCGCGAAACATTCTGGTCGGGGAAAACGGCATCTGCAAAGTAGCGGATTTTGGACTGGCTCGGGTGATTAAGGTAATTAACCTACGTTTTTTTTTTTTTTTTTAAATTTAGTAATCACCAATTATTTTATTATTTTCTCCCAATTTGGCATATCCAGTTATTTTTAGGCTCAGCTCACCGCTACCACCCCCGCGCTGACTCGGGAGCGGCGAAGACGAACACATGCTGTCCTCCGAAGCGTGTGCCGTCAGCCGACCGCTTTTATTCACACTGCAAACATGGTTAAGCACAGTATAGTATAAGCATAAGGAAGTGCAACACTACTGTGCAAGTGAACCTAAAACAAGCTGCTTTGAGTTTTTTTGTTAGGTGGGGTGGACGATCAGCCCACATCTCAGTAATGCGCATCACAGCTCTCGTCCCTAGCAGCTCCGCTTTTAAAAAGGGTGTGCTGTAAAATATAGATCATTGAGGTGGAGTTACAAATAGATTCAGTCTGCTGATCTGTGTCAGCCTTTTAACCCCTTAACTCCTGTTTTGACATGCTCGTAGCAATAACCAAGTGATACATGCATGCATAGACACTGCTGAGTGCACTGGAGTGATGCATGCATGTATAGACACTGCTGAGTGCACTGGAGTGATGCATGCATGTATAGACACTGCTGAGTGCACTGGAGTGATTCATGCATGTATAGACACTGCTGAGTGCACTGGAGTGATGCATGCATGTATAGACACTGCTGAGTGCACTGGAGTGATTCATGCATGTATAGACACTGTTGAATGCACTGGAGTGATGGAGACAGGGGCTTGGTGCTACAGGGTCCATTGGAGATATCCTTTTGCTTTTCCTTTAAGGATGAAGTGTTCATGCTTTCGCTTTTCCTTTAAGGATGATTTTTACTTCTCTGACGAGAAGCGGATTCCCTACAAGTGGTCCGCTCCGGAAGCGATAAGCCACGGGCGCTTTTCTGTCAAATCTGACGTGTGGTCATTTGGGATTCTTCTGTATGAAATTGTCACCCATGGTCAGGTGCCTTACCCAGGTAGGCTTTGTCAATATGCCCCTTTATTAATAATAGCACAGCATTTCATGTTAGATTTTGAAATGTCATTAAAAATAGTCAATGTATTAAAAATAGTATATGGAAAACTACAAAGCGGTATATAATTCAATATGTTAACGTAACATTATTCAGCAGGTTTCATTTGACTTTATGAAGCAAAATGAGTTAATTCTACAGGGTGATGCACAACATTTGGCCATAGCTGTAGTACTGATGGCTTTAAATACACATTTTACAATATATCTATATTGTTATGGACAGCAGGAAGTATTTTTCAACAAAACATCATTGAGCTCAAATGTATGTCCAGTCATTAAATTCCCCCCTTGTTTTATGCAGGGATGACTAACCATGTCTTCATGGAAGTAGAGAAAGGGTACCGCATGCCATGTCCTGACAACTGTCCCCAAGCTGTCTATGCCATCATGATGTCCTGCTGGGAGAAGAAAGCTGATGCACGTCCTGAATTCAAGCAGCTGGTCTGGAAATTAGACAACTGTACCAACTACGAAGAACAGAATTCCTAGGAGTGGGGATAAGAGACCAGCAGAACTTCCCAGCTGGGACGCTATCACATTATCACCAATGCACACCTGGCTGAATATTTTAAAGGAGGATCTATAGGACAGACACAATAGTGGCTGCAAAAATAAATCGTGTGGAGTAGTTATGTGCCACATAAATGCATAACGTGTGTGTATATATAACACTATATATATTCAAGGTATATGTACAGTTTATATATTGGTATTACATGAGGACATACGTGCAATTGAACTTCACTTAGATAATATGGTTTGGGTGAACTGGGTGCAGAGTCCTTTTATACCACCAGAGGGCCACCTTCTCTGCTACAAACAGACTGCAAATTATTTGTATTTGGGATACAGTATTTTCAATGAGGGAGATTCTTAATAGTTTTGTCGAGTAATGTTTTTTTTTTTTTTTTGTTAGTTCAAACTTTACCAAACCTCTATAATTTGAACAGGAAGAAATCCAAGATCATGGAGTTTGGAAGCTAAATTCAAAGCTGCTAATGAACTTCCTAATAGCTATAACCAAAACATGAAGATAAGTAACATTGCTTGATCGATAACTGTAGATAAAAAAAAAGCTAGCATGCTTCTCTATCCGTCAAGCACCTCTGGTGCCCCCTTGTGGTAAGACGTATGTATTGCAAGGCTGCCATCATTTCACACCTCTGCTCAATGTTTAAAAACAAACACTGTGCTTGACATTTGATGTGCAAAATTTTTTCTTTTAAATGATCAACATTAATATTTTGTTTGCCTCTTGGTCTCCTTTTTGTTGAGTTGAGTAGTTTGATCTGTTAATTGACAGATCCACCCATACTCTTAAGAGGCTAAAATAATATTAAGACAATAGTTGGCAAGACAATAATCTGCAGGTTTGACCATTAAATGTATTTGTGTCTCACAAAAGCAACATTTATTTATTTATTCTGATACTATGCTATATTTCATAAATGCAACATAAAATGCACCGCAATTGTAAAATGACCCATATAAATATTTATATAATTCTTATCAAATAGTATGCAAAAAAATATATGCACATGCATAGCACATGATCATGAAAATGACCTGTTCTCAGTATATGATATATTTGAGTGATGATAGAACACTAATGAATGCTTCTTGGCTGATGTTCATTTCAAGTCTCTAAACCATGATGCTGGCAGCAATCAAAGCCAACAGGCTACTTGAAATAGCTGAATGAGACTCCTGCATTGCTTTAGATCTCATTACACAGGCAAGCTGCAGTGTGATCATTCATGGAATATAACAGGGTTTGACAGTGAACGTGAAGCTTCGGCACTCAGTAAACCAAACGCATTTCTGAAAAGTACTGTGTACAGCTCGCTCCAGCCTGTGATTGCTGATCTTGTGCTTGTTTGGTTATTTCAATGTGGGGTGACACTGCACGTCATTGGTCAATGAGATGAGGAAGATTGATCAGTGTCACATTGGCTAGTCTGTCAGCCACTAGTCCCGCCTCACTGGTTATTCACAGCCTTATATCAGGACGTTTTGGGCTGGGTGAAAAAAGCAGTGCTGTAAACAAGCTACTTTTATATATACATATATAATCTGTTTCTTTATTTCAATACAGTACTGTATTGTTTGTTAGTTGCTAATCTTTTTATATTTATATCTTTACTTTTTCTGTTCAAATTAACAAGCGTTGCCTTATGAAGAGGTCAGTATTGTGTCATATCAGTGCGCCAGTCAACAATGCAGAGCTGTGCCAGGCTCCAGCAGGGTCTTTTTCCCTGATATAGCAACCGCACCTGTTGGGTTTATGTGTGTTTACATGGCTGGCACCAAGCCATGAGCTTTCAGCTCTGCATATCTCAAGCAGTGTGGGAGACGACTGCCATGCACACAGCCACAGCCAGCTTGAGAAATCATAGTGGTATAAATATAAGGGACGGTAAGGTCAAGCTCTGGCATGGTGAAATAGCGACAGTGTGAGCTGGCTGTTTTTTCAGCCCACACAGAAGGATCAGCCACATTGGAAAATATTATTGTATCCACATTACAGTCCCTTTCTTACCAGGTACTCTATGACCTGTCTCGGTTTTAAAATGGTTTAAGCTACAGAGCTACAGTACAGTGGAGCAGATTTACTCTGCCCAATGTTGGCATGATTTATTTCTCAAAAGATGCATTCGAAATACTGTTACTGAGCTTGAATGGAGCCAAGTAAACGCTGGTATGTATTTATACCCACTCATACTAACACTGGGTGTACATGTTCACACCTTTCAGTCTCTAAAGCAAAACAAAAGGCATATTTGAAAGGGGGAAATAAATTATACAACTGTGAAAAAATTATCAGAGTAATTTGACTTATGCACAGTTTCTGTGTCTAGACAGCATGTAAGGCTTAACTGTGTCTTGCATTAAGACCTTTTTTCCGCCTTCTTGTGCAGGGTGACCTTTACTCTACATAACCTTGTAAACAAAGGGAAGACTTACTGAGCATGCCCAGTGGCCTTGCTTCACTGCATGCTGCTAAAGGAGGTCTTAGAGTGTTGTTCAGCAGACCAGTGCTTCAGTTACATTGCATTATGTAGGGCATAGTTTAAACGTGTGAGGCTGAGGCTTTACTATGTGTGGAATGTGTCAGGTATTTTTGCTGTGCCGTGTTTGCTCTTTCAGTAAAACAAAAACATATTAAAAGCAGTATAGTATAGTGAGTTGTTATGGGGGTGATTCCTGATTCAGACTGGAGTGAACCACATCTTTTCTTTTTTGATGTTTTAGCTTCCCTTGATTGAGTGCTTTGTTCATGCTGTTTCTTGAATTTATATTTAAAACTGTTGCACGTACAAATGATACATATTTGCCTTTTAAGGAAGTAACAAAGGAAGGATAGAACAGAAGGTATAAAACTGGCACGGAATGTGTCAGCGGTAAAATGGACTTTAGACTTGGGTGCATTGAAAAGCAAACTTACAAATATCTGTGATTGGCTTTTGCATTGTATTAGCATTACCGGATCTGCAGCTTTTCAGCTAGCCAGCTAGGCAGTGCTTTAAAGTATTACAGAGCACCCCTCTACTTTCTACCCCCTGCTCAGTATCCAGAGCCAGGTTCCACTGAGAATGCTAGCAAAGCAACTCCACTCAGCCTGACTTCAGAGAACCTCTCTAGTTCTAATGGCACACTGACAAGCTCCATTCTGAAACTTGCATAGCAGGATCCTTATGAATCTAAAGGTCCTGATTTGTATCGGGGTTACACGCATGAGCAATTCTGTAGTCATTTGTATTGCTTCGTTTTTACTTTATATTCATTCATTTGGGGTAATGTATGTTATTAGTAAGTACATTACGGCTACTTCATTTTGATAAACATCACATAATCACATAAACATATTAACCAGTGATTAGATTCAGCACTTTTCACAGTTTTGAGTAACAGATACTGTGGTCCTCCAAAGCATACAGAAGTGCTGTAAAGCACAGTGAAATCATGGGAAATATAGGTAAGCATGATAAAGCCTAGAGAAGTAGTGTACGATATAAACTATAAGCAATGAAAAAGCTTGGAAAACCACACAGCTACGAATATAGATTATTTCAGCAAACATACATTACAAAATAAAGTTCCAGCTTGCTGAATAGATCTTTTTCAAATGACCTTAACTAAGCCTCTGTCTCTTGTCCTATTCCTTGTTGCTAGGAGTTCTCAGAAACTTCAGGGGGCGGGCCTTTCAGGCTTCTTAACCAATCATGTAATGTTATTTTCTTACTTAAGACCGTTGAAGCTGTGCTATTTTTTGTATGCCAGTGAGCAAGCCTTAGGCAAGAAGAAATATATTTTAGCTCTGTTTTTAAAACATTGGACATTTAAGTGCTAAATTGATAAAACAAACATACAAACAAAACAAAAAAATAATAATAATAGAAAAGATATCTATGCAGGTATTTACAAATAAGATTTGATAAACCTAAATGAGTCTTCAGTCAAAGAAGGAAACAGAAATCAAACTTACAAAGGTAGGTTCAATCTGTATTTTACTGGTCTGTTCTCGTAGAAATGCATAGTTATATATGAATATGAAGCCATTTTGGATTGTATTAAATGGATTGTATTTTAAATGCTATGAACTTTTTTACACAGAGAATTGTGAGGGTCTGGAACCAACTCCCCAGTAATGTTGTTGAAGCTGACACCCTGGGATCCTTCAAGAAGCTGCTTGATGAGATTCTGGGATCAATAAGCTACTAACAACCAAACGAGCAAGATGGGCTGAATGGCCTCCTCTCGTTTGTAAACTTTCTTATGTTCTTCTTATGTTCTTATTTTCATTCAATACAATGAATTTCAGCAGTTAGAATATTAACTGGGCAATATAGACCTGTATGCAGTTGTGGTAAAATATGTACTGAAGAACAAGGAAGTCTAGCAGGTGGAGACATGGAAGAGAATTATCTGACACAGGTTTCATTATCAAACAACAACCCAGCAGAATGCACTGCTTAAATGCAACATTTCAGATATTGTCGATCAGGAGTGTGTTTTTCCACAGCATCATTGCAAAGAGGTCAGTGCCTGCCAGTCATGCCTTGATCAACTGTAGTAAGAGCAAAGAGAAGCAGTAAAAAGAGTTTATTGATGTTCTGCTCATGAAATGACATGTGTTACAGTGTTACTAAAAGAGGGACCTTGGTATGCGGACCAGTTTACTCTATACTAACACTTACAAAAGTTATTTACTGATTAAGTAGTACATGACACATAGAGATTAGCACCAATAAAAGTAAAATCATTTGTGTTAAATATTTTTAAGCAGTTGTGTCTAGCAGGAATTGTGGAAAATATTCTTATAGCATGCATTGACCACTGCTCTACATATACAGTCTATGGATTTAATGTTTATCATAAGTTCTGTTAGCGTTGCACAGTTGACCATGTCATACAGCAAAAATCCCCAAAGTGGATTTTTTGTATGGGACCTCTGAATACTTTAACCGCCCCCTAACCGTTCTCCTTGAACAGAACAGAAGCAGTAAAAACAAAGGACAGAGTTCAGTCGTAACACAAAGTGCATCTGTCTCCCACGCATATGTCTGCTGACAGCATGTTATAGTGTTCCAGCAAATCAGCATTTCTACAGATCCTTTGAGCATGCCTGCCCATGGTTGGTGTCTGCAGAGGACATTAAATTAACAACCTCATTTTGAAACAATAACAATAAGAAAGGTTCGAATTGTACTTTGTGCGGTGTTGACTCATCATTTATATAACTCCTATTGCTGTAAATGCACGAGCAGCAATTTCATGTGTGGTTTTGTGTTCTGCAAGTTGTGAATGGTGTGGGTGGGATCATGATTTGTATCTGAACCCTTTGTTTTCACTCCAGTGTTTAAAGGCAGTTGTTTTCTGTCCTCTTTAAGAGCAGCTGTTGTCCAGCATGGCTGCAGTCCCCTCATCAAGATGCCTGCTTGAGAGGAATCAGTTTTACAGAAGTAAGCGGCTCTGCACTCTGTATGGAACTTCAGTACAACTGTTATATAATCCAATCGAGCTGGCATTCGCCATGTGTCTTTTTATTTAAGACCAGTGCAATAGGATTCATCTGAAGAGACTAAGTTACTGTACCAAATGATCCAAAATATACATTAACAACATCTGCATTAACAACACTGAATACAACACCGACTGAGACCATACTGTTTTGTCTACTTTTTGGTATATTTATTTACATGCTTAAGCAAGTTGTGAGAAATGAATGCACCGGTACTAATTATTTCAAGTATTCTACTCTATGTACTGTATGTACTGTAAGGAGGCTGTGTGGTCCAGTGGTTAAAGAAAAGGGCTTGTAACCAGGAGATCCCCGGTTCAAATCCCACCTCAACCACTGACTCATTGTGTGACCCTAAGCAAATCACTTAACCTCCTTGTGCTCTGTCTTTCGGGTGAGACGTAGCTGTAAGTGACTCTGCAGCTGATGCATAGTTCACACACCCTCGTCTCTGTAGGTCGCCTTGGATAAAGCCGTCTGCTAAATAAACTAATACATATGTATGCAGGCTAAAACATCTCCTTCTCGTCACCCACCTAAAAAGAAAGATGAAAACTTGCAGTAAACTATATCAGTCCATTAGTAAAGCAATAGATGGGAATACTTTTGTAAAAATACCAAAAAATGATGAACTGACACAAATGTCCCTATAATAATACAGAACACATGTAATGTCACAACATATGTATTATTTCAGACCGACTGAATTCCTTTACCAGCCTTTCATCTGGAATCTTCACACTGTCAAAAGATAGTGAAGGGAACCTCCCTCTAACCACTAAATCCATACATCAAGGTACGTATTACTGTGTTGGTTTGTCAACCAAGACCGCAAAGATGTCAGTATTTCCTGTAAAAGAAAGTGTTCTCCTTGTTACAGACCACACTTGGAAGAAACCTGCAGAGCAAAACCATTTGACTTATAACTTAGTTTTCTTTGGGCAGCAGGGTGACTCAGTCACTTTTCTGTACTTAAAAATGAATTCACAGCAGGGTTTGCTCTTGTACTGTCACGTGTAATTGTAGGGATGTACCTACGTAAGTGATACTTCCTTTGAGCATAAGAAAACTTAATTGTGTTACCCAGCTTACTTCATGCATCTTGATTGCTCATTGTGATAACAGTGACTCAGAAGAGTAATACACACATTGCTCACAGCTCTATAATGCCAGTAATCTTACACTGGGAAAGGACCTATCCACAGCACAATCCATTGCCTATGTGCATGTTTTTGAAATACGTACAGTACCTATGAGTGCCTCCACTATACCCCCTACGTATCCCACAATGCATGAGTAATGGATTTGGTGCTAGAGATAGAGGCAGGAGGTTCTGCAGTTTGGTAACATTGTATTGTTGGTGTGTATCTCTGGACAGACAACAGTATCCCAGAGAGGTAAAAGATTAAAGAGCTATCCTAGTTGCAGGATGTATGATGTGTAAAATCAGTCTCCAAACTTGAGTTACATTTTCGTCTGTTTTTGTAATTAAAACTCTAACAGGTTTTCCAACAGCTATGGAGAAAAGCTGGTTGAGCAGTGCATTTTTTGGAAGTTTGGGACAGAACTCCAATACTGGCAAGGTTTCTTCAGAAAAATAGGATAAAACATTATCCCAACGGAAAGCACCAGCAAACCCGGACTCACTCAGATGGAACCAAAAAAAAAAAAAAAAGTAACTTTGTAGGGTCTGTGCTAATGAAGGATGAGGAAACCGGTACGTGTTTTAATGTTACTGAATTGCAATGGCTTGAGAACCAGAGGACTACATGATGCTCAAGACCGACGCTCCAAAAGGCAAAATGTGTCGTCGTCCCCCCCCCATTAGAAAACCAGGCAGCAGGCCAAACTTGGAACATTAAGAGGGGAAAGGAGTGTACATGGCCATAGAAATCAGTTGGTTTATTGATAGTGCTAAAGCTCAGACAGATGTGTGGCTGAGAAAGAACGAACACACAAGTGTAGAATCAGAGCACAAAAGCTTGAAGTAAAACACTAAAGAGCAAATAAAATACGGCATGTTGAGCTCGCTTAGCAACTTTGCTGTTTGCCAATAATGTGGAGTAGGTTGAGACTGTGTTACATAATTATACAGTACCTGGCCTTCTCTGAAACACACAGGAATGAACTTGAGGCTATTTCAGCAGAAAAGGTAGTGTAAAAGATTACTGGAACACATAGAAACTACTTCTCAAAATGTTTCATCAGCCATTAGAAAATAGTTTTGTTTTTGTAAATATGTATAGCATTATTTTGTATACTATTCCAACATTTAAAATAAGTATTTACAGTTAAGTTTAATAATTCTATGGGATCTGTGACATACAAAATAACAAAAAAAATCTAAATACCATTATTCTTTATAACATGTAATAAATATTTGTCAATTTTACACTCACACCATATATGGCCTCCGATTCATGTACTGTTCTGGACTTTGCAGTTGTGCAATCTACACAAGCCAATGCTGCATTTGCAATGTATGATACCATATATTAAGCAAATTGTGTTTAATACTGGATGTTCAGTGCATTAGAAGATTAGTTGGTGCTGATCTGGGCATCAAGGCAATGTCATCATTGTTCAGCTTAAGACCAGCAATTTCAGTAAAAAGCAAGGTGTTGTCTGCTTATGAATCCAAAGGAAAGGGAAAAATGATTAATCACTTTGACAAATTGGTTAGAGCTATGGGCACACAGGCTTTCCTTGTTCCTGATGAACATAGCTGCCATTCATTTATAAAAACTTGAATGTCTGTATCAAATGGCTTCCAAGATACAGTGCTAAGTACCGCATTTGACAACTTTTGTATTAAGACAATACTTTGGGGCTGTAGAAGTGTGCCCGACTTTTATACCATTTCTTAAAACATCTTGCCTCAACACATTTTAGAAACCAACACTTTGTCCAAACCAAAATCAGATGTGTTGGCTGCTGAAGGCTATTTTATTAAATCTGCAAAACCCAAGGTGGTAAGAAAAAAAAAAAAAAAGGTGGGTTACAGGAAATGTAAAAAGTTTTTTTTTTTTTTTTTTTTTTTTTTTGTTTAAAAACACAAAAAGCAGCCTTTCTAAAGTAATACATGTAATGGTGCTTTCCGTCCCTAGCGTTCCTCAGAATCGAATTCCGGAGCGCAGTTCCAGGTTTAGGATGAAGCCCCAGCCTCTGGTTTGCTGGGCTCACTGTCCTTGCTTGGGCTTGGTTTCCTCATCACTTCCTGAGCCAGACCACAGGTCACTTTGTCATCAGACAAGTGAAAGGTTCCAGATCTACAAAAGAGAAAAGAGAGACACGAGTCATGATAATTTCACACACACAGCCTTAAGACTGGATGGATAGAGACAGATCGATCTCTAGATATAGAAAAGTCAACTTGCTTATTTGGAGATTCTGTCAATGTCGTCATAGTTGGCTGGTTTGGTTTCCCAAAGAAGCAGCTTGACCACCAGTGACCAGGATCAGATTTTGGCAAACCTGCAAATAAAAAAAAAAAAAAAAAGGGGTGGGGAGGGGTTCAGGCTAACATGCAAGTGATAGATTCCAACCAACGATGTACTTGGTAGTTCTGAAGAGATTTCCCTACACTGACAAGGGGTTGGCCATGATCAAGGTGTAGTCAGACAGAACCCAACACGTTTCCTGCTGCTCATGCCAATAAAATTGGAGACACGCCAGACCGAGGGCTGGCATGACCCCTCCCCCGCAATCTAAAAAGCATGGGAGCGGACAATTATCAAACCAATCCACTGAACAAAAGATACTGCAGAAAGGGGAGGAAGGCCGCAGACATTTGAAAAACTCGCTTGGGAGGACTACAAGTACAGAAGTGACTAGTACCAACGCTACTACTGTACCAAGCAAGTCCTGCGCACCTGCAAATATGAATGACATTCCACAGCAGCCTTTTGGTCTACTTGCAATAGTGATGCAAACATTGCATGTAGCTGTGTACTTCAGTTACAAGCATCTGCTTACCAGGATGGTGTGGAATGACCTCTCCAGCATATTCAGAACTTCCACAAGAGCTGCTACTTGAGTTGGAACCCAGGCGCCCTGCAGAGGAAGAGAAAAAATTAATTATATTGGTTACTATAACAAACTGTGTCAAGTACTGTCAGACCTGCAACATGAAACCTAGAAGAGATTATATTTAACAATGAAGTCACGTGTAAACTGCATGTTTTCACATGTAGGATTAGGATTTGTAAAATACATAGATTAGCCACTATGATAACATGTTTAGTCATGACATCCGCCTCCACTAGTCACACAACTGCTTAGCCACCAGTTAGGTCAAGACTGGATAAATACCTTCAGCCTAGACCAAAATACTGCATATCCAGCCTCAAACTTACTTCGGTAATAATCGTGGGTTGCAACAAGCGAGCCGACTGAAGGAATTGATGCCATCTTCCTGATCTTATTTCACACGGTACTGAGGTGGTAAACCTTGGGGGGGGCATTAACACAAATTAAAACACCACACAATTTAAGAGATTAGACAGCAAATGTAATGCCATATGATCAATTTAAAACACACTTCAAATAATGAACAAGCTTCTTGAGGTGTGGAAGACTTTAATATATACTCTGGCAAAACACCAAGCAAGAACAGGAGTTAAAGACAGCTGGACATTCTGGTTGAATTTCAGAGTCTGTGGCAAGGATTAGAGTACCTTTCTTGGCACCACTTGTGTGGGACAAGTAATTTTTAAAATTAGAACTTTGGTGAAGGACAACATGGTACTGAACTGACCCCTCATGAAAGCAGCCATGTACAGTGTCAGGCAGAGCAGTCACACGACGTGCAGTGTGTGACTATCCTTCATGGACTAATAAACCTTGAACAGTAAACAAATATTTGACTTTCCAGGCTTAACAGGTTTAAGATTACCATAACTTAAACTGAAGGGTTGGGGTGCGGGGGGACGGGCTCCATATTGTAAAGGGATTGAGGATTTTTATTATTATTTTCCAGATCCACCAAAATAAAGTACTTTGAAAACACTGTTCAACACTCCAAAAATACATCTGAAAATGAACGTTAAGCCTATTCCATGCCACGGTCACATTCGCAATACATGCAGTCAGTGTATTTAAAACGCCAATAAACATGGACTAATCAATCCTGTAGTAAATATTATTTTAACTCCTTTAGCACAGTTTGATCTCGAATAATTGTTTTTGTGTACTCAGGTCACTGCACAGACAGAAGACGCCAATACAAAATACGTGACGTTATTTGTTTGCGAGGGACAAACATTGCAGTTACAGTAAACATTTCTAGAAACAAGATGCATACCTGCTCTAGAAGTTTTTACTGCTGAACGTCTGGGAAACTAGAAACCTGGATTCACTGCTGAAATGTCTGATGATATTCATACTATTTGGCAAACCTAGGAGAGAAGAAAAAAAAGTGAATGGAAAACACCGAGACACTGCTGTAAAGTACTTTCATTTTTTACATAAATTATGAAAACCCGAAAATATAGTTACACAAAAAGGATGTACATAAAATGACATATGAAATGATTTAAAAAAACACTCCACGTCACTGCCTTCCACATTTCGCTCACTCGTACGTTCTCCACCGTCGTTATTTCAATGCAAACCAGGTTTTCTCTCTCAATAAAAATGCTTCCAACAAAACCACGCGTAAATAAATGTTAACGGTTGGTATTAAGGGATTTAGTATTGGTATTTCGGACAATTTGCCTTCTTTAGAAGGTTTCCCATCCCGTCCATAATTTATTTTATTTTTTTCAAAACACAGCACAACACATACCAATTATTATTATCCAGGGCGTCTTAGCAGACGCCCTGGATAAGGGCGTCTGCTAAGAAATAAATAATAATTATAATAATAATAACTTTAATTTACATACTTGATGTTTTTAGTTTCTTCGGCTTTCCGGTTCTTTAATTAGCACCAAACAGCAAAAATATCTCAGACAGCAAAGCTCAGGAAAATAAACGCTAGGCAACGGGGCCCATTTGTAAATGAAATACTGGGTACAACCCTTTCCTTCACGCCAATAAAAAAATAATTAATTCAACCGATTTTCAGCAGGCGACAGCGTAAGCTGTTTATATAGACTGGCTTGATGTTGACGTCATAGCTCTCCCCATCCCCCTGAAGCCGGAGTCAAGGGGCGGAGCTTCGCAGTCCGGGTCGAGTTTACAAATCAGACTGTTGCACACAGTTACCAAGTCCGCTAAATAAGAACCGCTTTCTTTATCTCCTAAGATTTAGTAACACTAGTTAGACAATATTCTTTTACGTATGAGAGGGTTGTGTGGACTTTCCAACCACGCTTATACCATAAGCCATTAATTCTCCCATAAAAGTAATGGAAATTATCTGCAGCCCAGTTTTATTTAGATACATTATTTTAATAGGCAAAACTAAACATTAGTTTCCACATTGCTGTTTGTAAAGATAATCAGAGACGACTGAAGTATAATTTGATCAATTCATTATGAAAATAGATAAAGCTTGCCAAACAAACTCAGGTGTAAAAGTTGTAGATAAAGCTTGCCAAACAAACTTAGGTGTAAAAGTTGTAAAAATTTGCAATCACACACATATAGTATGAATTTTTCAATAGAATTAAACTACTAAGTGTGATTATCTCTTCCCTGGTGGTCTAGTGGTTAGGATTCGGCGCTCTCACCGCCGCGGCCCGGGTTCGATTCCCGGTCAGGGAATGACTCTTTTTTTTTATTTATTTATTTATTATTTTTTTATTTGTATGTGTTTTAAAAAAATCTGAATTGTAATTAGAATAATGTAAGATTGTATAATATCTTATGTATACTACAGAAATGTGAAGAGTACCGGGTGAGTAGACTTTATATTTTTAATTGCGGTAGAGAAACTTACTAGAAAAGATTTTCCTTTCATTTACACTGCAGCACCACCTGCTGTGTCTTCAGCACAATTGACAACTGTTTGCTGTTGTGTTGATTTTGTATTCTGCTGCCACAAACTATAGTAAAATGTTTTTAATATGTGTCCCTAATAAAAAATAGCAACACTATTTCTTCAAAAGAAATAAAAAAAAAAAAAAAAAAAGAGTCATTCCCTGACCGGGAATCGAACCCGGGCCGCGGCGGTGAGAGCGCCGAATCCTAACCACTAGACCACCAGGGAAGCGCGATAAACTATTCCAATGGTAGTTTAAATCGAAACGTTATTTTCAAGTGATATTACACACTAACAGACAAATGGGATGGTTTGTAGTCAATAGTGCAGCAAGACGTTCTGCAATTACAGTAGCTGCCCGAAAGTAAGTACGTTGCACATGGTGTGGTGATTCTATCATTATCATGTATTTAGCGTGAACCCACCCTCTATACTGAACATGGCCCAGTATATAAATAAGATTATATTATACATTCCCCTATACTAGCCACCATGAATAAAGCTTGTATTTTTTTAGTGAAAATAATCCATAATGCTTGTATTTTTTAAACAGATTTACTATTACCAGCAGGGTTTTCATTATTCTGCCCTGATGTTAACCTACTTCAATATTTGTGGTTTCGTTACTGACGGTAGTTTGTACTATACAATATAAAACCTTTCAAATTAAATTATTGTCTGTGAGCTTAACTATACTGTACTTATGTTGTTACTGTTCAAAATATCTAACCCCAATACCTGGAGACTTGATTCATCCGTGTGTGTGACCTACTTGGTCAATTAATGTATGGTATTAGTTTTTTTTCTTTTTAAAACAAGTTGTGTGATGCAACAATAGCTTTGCAGGGAAAACAAAACAAACCCTGAAAACATTGTAACAAGGAACAGGGATGTTTTAAAGGAATGCTTTAATGATCATTTAAAACATACATACCCAAAAGAGAATGATAATTCCATCACCACCCACCATACCTTAGTAACTGATCCCTTTGTCTTCTAATTGTACTCGCACAAACTGATTTTTCATTTGTGCCTATAATGGCTATATGTTTTATATATATATATATATATATATATATTTATTTATTATTTTCACTCTTAGCGCGCATATATATATATATATTTGTAGCCTAATATTATTTGCAGCTCTAACAATAAAAGCAAGAAACTTGCCTTACATTCTGTTGGCTTAGTGTTAGTTGTATGAGGAAAGTCTGCATACTATGGATTTTACACAATTTGCAGCAATGCATAATGCTGAAAAACTGGAACTATAAAAATCGAACTTATGGCAATCTAATGAACTATTCTCACCTACAAATACAATATAACAGATTTAGAAAGATAAGAAAATCCTTTAAAAAAAAAACAAAATTTTCTACATTTTTATTATTTTTTTTTTTTAAAAAGTGACAGTACTAACAAACATATACTGGCCAAAAAAAAAAAAAAATTCCAGCCTTTAAAAACAACATCTAAACTGCATTATAATCTGTTCACAGGGCCTGCATGCCACATTGGTTTTTAGTAAATGTTGGTCTAGCATATAGATTTAAACAGCCTCAACAAACACTACATATATTTGTATAGTAATGTTTACTGATTAGCTGGTAAAAAGCAAGTTTCAAGCTACTGCGATCCTCTACACGTTTGTTATCAATTACATGACATAAAAGCATGCATTCATATTTAGGTTACCAAAATCTGTCCCTCAATCCATAAATTCATCTATCCACCCACCCAGAGTGCTTAGAATTCAACTGTGTTCATCCGGAAGCTACCTGCTCTCCCTTAATAAATCAGATAAAGCATAAAGTGATATAAGGCTATTAGGCATCAGATTTCACATTCACCTCTTTATACATCAAAGCGCTGCTTCACAGAGTACTAAGTGTAAAAAAAAAAAAAAGGGATTAGAGTTTATGTTTGTTAACTCGTGTATTTCAGGTAAAAAAGAAAAAACAGAGATAAATACCTTTCTAACTTTTTTTTTTTAAGCCCCTCTCCCAACATAAAAATGGCAGCTTAATGGTAAAGGTTATGTAAAAACATTATACAAAGCTGTGTAAAATTATTTCCAATACAAAATGGTTATTAGCCTATGTTTTTTTCTGGCAAATTCCATTGTCAAATGAACATATATATGCACATGCTTTAGTGTTGGGGGATGGGGGCTTGCTCTGTTGAGAAGATGTGAAGTGAAAGGGCTTCAGTGATTGAGTGTGTCCTCAGCCGCTGGACATCCAGTCTAGAATGGCGCTCCGTCCTGAGTAGGATTCATTTCAGTGGGAGACTGCAGGCCATCCCCGTTCTCTCTGCCACCGATAACTTTGGACTAGGAGAAACAAAGATTAAACCAGAGTGGAGAAAATGCAAACCTTCTTACTCATGCAATTCCTCCAGACCTTGGTTACATATGGTCAGTGGCAGTCATGATTTCTTGTAAATATTTCTGTAATTCTTGTTGCATTCATTTAATTCAAAATATTTTTTCAATGACCTCAAATTTACAGCCAGTTTGTTCCACCATTTCACCTACTGTAGTTTTTTATTTAAGTGAATTTATCTAAATTATTCACTGGGGTTTAGATTTACCTTGATAGTTCCAACTCTGTCTTCAAATGACTTGAACGATGGGGAGTTCCTAAAAACAAAGGAAAATTAATACTTACAAAAACGGTTTACCAAATACAGTCAAAACTGCCTATAACAACAACCAATAAGGGTAAAATAAAACAGTGATTTATTTCCAGGTATTTTAACATATGAATGTACACTAGTTGGCAATTCATCACAGTGGTCAGGTTTGACTAATGTAATGGATTATATACAATAGACCACCTTAAACATATAAAAGGTTTCATGTTAAGAATTTAAATACAGAAGTAGCAACACTCAATCAACTCATTCCAAATAAAATCCTTTTTTTTTCTCTCCAAAGTTTCCATTGTCATACCAAATCAACGTCTAACATATCACTCTCTGAAAAGCATGCATCACTGGTGTTTACAGTATATGTCATTCTTAATCTGTACTTTATCTGTATTTCTTCCTTCTTACTGCATTTAACTGCCTTCATCATTATTGTCAATCTCCATACATAATCCTGTAAAATATACTTTCTTTCCAACAGAATAGCCATCTTAGCCAGGCTGCTCCATTCTGAAATCTCACAGTAACGCTTCACATTTTACAAGAATCTCAATTAAATAAATGACACGCTATTCTACACATTTGTAAAGTCTTACTTTATGATTCTGATACCAGTGCAGTGTACTGATTATACTATGACTGTACAATGACAATATTAGTGTGCAAGATACATATGATTACGTATCAGTTTGTTTATTTGCAGAAATGCATCTCTAGCAGCTGTACTTTACCTCATTGCAGGCATACTTATCGACTGGCGAATGGAGTAACTGCTACTTGGAATGCATTAAGAAGACAGAGGAAGCAATTGTTATGGCAAGTATGTAAGTTTAAAAGGAAAGATTACAGGAAGCAAAGCATTAAAAAAATAATGAATCCCATGCATTCTATAATTAGGCAAATTAAGCATGCAGCAAATGCAACACTGCCTACGTTGTTAATTTTTGAAAATTTCAGCAAATGGTTAAAGCAAAACAGTCCTTTCCTCACAATCCAAAACCATTTACAGAGGAGATGTAGGCAAGATGTAGAGCTACTACTGCTACACTTGCTTACACATTACACCAACGCAAATCTTATCTATTTTCTTTTCTACAGATTCATTAGATATAAAATGTGTAGTTGTATATAACTCATAAAAGCAAAGGAAATATACATGTAATCTTGTTCTAAAGCCACACATTGTTTTACAGTGATTTTATGAAGTAAGATTTACAGCACACAAAGTCAAGTAGACAGTTGTTTCGGCTAGTGTATTCATCAACGTCTGCTTGAGTTATACGTTTCTCTAAGTTTTGTCTTGTATATTGATTGAGTGTTTCAATTGCGGATACATCTCTTTATAAAGTAACTTGTATGCTTCTCCGCACAGTACTGGACAGTCTTACCTAAATGACTGTGAGAATGGAAGCGCTCTGAAGAAGCCATTGGCAGCAATAACAAAAGGACAAAAGTAAGGTAAGCAAAAATAATCTAATAAAATAAATGAGAAATTAAAATACTGAATGCATATGCAACCGCCAGTAAACTCATTTTCAGTTTGGTTCTTTGAAGAGAAAACACAGCATAGCAAAGCTTAATTCAGGAGCTTGAACTTTAAATGATGTTAGTATTGCTTGTTATGCTGAAGAAAAAAAACAAAAAAACAATAAACTTTGCTATACTCTTTGTGGAGAAAAGGGTAGACATATGTGCCTATAGTCCTATATATTCTTTCGGGTGATTAAGGAATATATTATAAAAAAAAATGCAATTAAAACAAATAATCCCATACAGACAGACATGCTTTCAGGCAGGGAGGGGGAATAAAGCAATTATAGTTCAAGGCATATCACTGGCTTGTTATGAAAAACAATGACAACATTGTTACAGACAATTTACTTTTTAGTTCTTCACAAGGAAATAAATATCGAAATCCATTGGATTTTCACGGTTAAGGATAGTTGTTTTTATCCTTGCATTGTCGAAAAAGGTCTTGATCATTTTAGATAATAAATGTCAGATAAATAATGTTACCATATTATCCAAGTGAAAAATGTAAGGGTACAGTCATTTGAGGAAAAACAATGCAGGAAGAGAAAGTCTGAATGGAAATGAGAATCGTTGTCTGAATGGCTGTGGTATGTATGGAATGACATCATGCTGTTACCAGAAACACCTCCCATTTACCAGGAGTGACAGGCTGTATTAAACACATTTTACCACCAAAGGAAATTTTTGTTCAGTTGATCTAAATTCAAAAAGGCAGAAATATATTGAATGCACAGCAAATGGAAAATTGCCACCCGTAGCGTATCCCATCCTCTGCACATCCAGATCTATATATAAAACCAGGAACATTATAAAAACCTTCCACTATGCCTTCTTAATTTAAAGCTGCATTTACTGAACACCAGGAACATAGAAAATGCACAGTTTGCGACTTATCTGTAGTGTATTTGTTACACTAAGTGGTAGAGGGAGGAGGACACAGCTAACAGCAGGGTTTGCCTGATCAAACAAGAGCAGCTGTAGATCTCTTTAGTCGACTTTGACTGATAACACGTGTATAACCAGACCCGTACCTCATGTCTCCAAACTTCCTGGTGATAACAGAGCCCACAGTGGTGAGAGCAGCAGAGGTCTTCTGGCCTGCCTGAGACAGTGTTTCCTGAGTCTTCTTGTATCTGCGTGAACCAAGAAAACACGTTTGGTGAGAACAGCAGCAAGGCCTTTCTTCATCTGAAGGCTGTTACTGACCATGTTACAAACAGAACAATTCACTACAAAGGGTTAGTCTAGCTAGAAAACAGCAAAAGGACAGAGAGAAGTAGTAACATTGCAAAGCCACAGCAAAAAAGCATGTACTTCGTAACCCCTTTAAAATGATTAATGCTGGAAAAGCCCCTTAAAATAACAAGAAAAACAAACAAATGAATCTATCCGTTTTATACAATGAAATAGTGTGTAAATGTTAACTGCTCAGGTTAAACAAACTGCAGATCAACTTTTCTTTTTTTTTATTATTCTCATTTCATACTGGAAGTCACCATGTAGAGTACTGTAAATGTTTTTAAAAATGTCTTTTCTTCACTTTATGCTCTTCAATCCTATCCAAAAATAACTTTATAATGATCAATTCAGAAGCCCCAAAAGGAGCTACTGGTGATTTCAGTGTGCAGTAATCTTATCTATACACTAATGTCCTGACACGATACGTCGCGATATGCACTTCGCACGATACATGTGATAGTTCTAATGCATTACTTGTATGATGCATGAGAAGATCAAATGATCACTTAATGACAGACTACTTTGTTAAAAGACAAAAATGTAAGGAGTTCGGGAGAACAACTTGGTGAACTGCAATGAGCAAAATTGCTTTTGGTCTAGTATCACAATACAAACCTGATAGGTTTAAAATAGACCTGCCTCTATTGCAATATGATGCATCACCTAAACAGTGTCACGATTCATTGATATTTGATTAAACATGACACCCCTAAAGTGCCTCTGAGCACAGAAATCACAAACAAGTTTAATGTAATGAAAAGTATAAAAGGTGCAATGCCAAATCACAGAACATGTTCAACTAGAAACACAAACTAGCTATAAGGCTGCTAACTTCAGAATGGCTTCTTCCAGGCAACTCAGAACTCTTTTTAAGTCTCTGCAGGACATGGTTTATTTGTGATTGCTAAACTCACAAGGGTGTGGTATACTGCCAGCTCGACACTTACAGAACATTACATTGCTTAACAGGAATAAGCTACACACGTTTCACCACAGGCTGGTTGAAGCTAGTTTCTTTGTTTCAGAGCTAGTAGATCCAAGCACAAATAACGCTGAAATTATTTTAATCAGGTTGTTCTGCAGCGTGATCCTCATCTTACAGGCAGGAATTGTTCATTGTTGATTGCAAGAATGAATTTTCCCTTAAATGCCAGCTTCAATGGAAAATACATGATATACATAGTCTGAAATCCCAACGGCTTGAGGTAATACATTGATATCCAGGAGAGATAGCAAACAAGAATCCGGAAACAAAAACAAGAACGTCTGACACACACACACACACACACACACACACACTTACTTAAATACAAAATATACCTGAACTTCTGAAGGCAAGTAATCAGCAGGCAGTTAGTGATGTACAAGTACAAGATCACACCCGAGACATATAACTCAGATGTTACAAGTTACAAATACAGGTATTGCTTTAAGCTTTGGCAGGATACATTTCATATAATACAGCATTTTACTACATGGCCATTTTCATGTTCTCACAGAACAGCAGCATACGAGAAAAGCCCAAGCCGCCACCAGAGTACACAAAACGCACTTGAAACCCGACTGTCTGGCGTGATGACGACCTACTTTCTTTGATTATTACTTTGTGGATATCTTTTATTTGTACAGAAATGTCATGTTGTTGCATTCTTTATTAGTCGTGTTGTCAAAGGGCAGCTGGCTCTTTGAGCTAAAGTATATTATATAAAATAAAAAACTGTGCTTGTTCCAAAATCACACCAAACTGCTTACTGTACGGACTCATGGGCACTCCACAAATGAAATAACACTTTCAGCATTTTTACTATCAAGTACATTTTATATAGACAACTGTAAAAGGAAAATTATGAAGGAAAATTAAATGCAAGATTTAAATGTGCTTGTAATGTTTTTCTTTTTTTTTTTCTTTTCTATAAGTCAAAATTCATTGAAATAGGTACCCCTTCTATATGTATTGAAAATTGCAAAGATATGTTCACATGTTAAAAGCGGTTAAACTAAAGTGGGTTTTATACTAGGTGATTAAATCTTCATTTATAACCTGTATAACCACAAAAGCCTAACTCTCTACGACCCAGCCTTTATTTACTTGGGCACACTAAACTAAAAAAGAAAAGATCATCAACACAGGACATGAAAGAACAACAGGGTCAGAGGGACAGCTACAGGTTAACATCAGGGCTTCAGTTAAATACATGCTGACTGTACAAGTGTTGTTTTCTGTCAAAAGCAATTTAATAAAAGGCATGTGTATTTGTGGAAGAGAGACTTTGTTTTTGTCCTATTATTATTATTTATTTCTTAGCAGACGCCCTTATCCAGGGCGACTTACAATTGTTACAAGATATTACATTATTTTTACATACTATTACCCATTTATACAGTTGGGTTTTTACTGGAGCAATCTAGGTAAAGTACCTTGCTCAAGGGTACAACAGCAGTGTCCCCACCGGGGATTGAACCCACAACCCACCGGTCAAGAGTCCAGAGCCCTAACCACTACTCCACACTGCTGCCCAACAAAAAACTGAAGCCCTGCTATTAATAGATTTTTATTATTTTTTTATTTTTTAGCAAAAACAAAAACTCACGCTTCTGACTGGGTTAAGTCCTCCAAAGTGGCACTCGCTGACAGATATCTATAAACACAGGGTGTAACAGGAAATTGAAAGAGACCTTAGAGAAACAGCTGCAGTTTAACACAATGTGACACATAAAGAAGCAGCCTCCTGAACCTGCAACAGAAATGGGATTAGGAACAGCAGTTAACCTCTGGCGTCATTTAGCAGGCGCTTTTATGCACAGCGACTCAGACACTAGAGAGTGAATTATGGGTCAACAATTGCTCCTGCAGTCACTTACAATAGGACCTCGATTTTTTTGAATGCCTAAGAAACACCTGATGATGACGAATGAAGAACAAAAAGGCAACCCAAGTTTATTTGTAATAAAAGCAGTACCAAATATCATGCAAATCCATGTTAATACAAAAGGGCTTCTCAGCAGTACTACAAATGTCTGTAAATAGTTTACTCTACCTACGTTTCTAAATTACGCTCAAGAGAGAGTATTATTTTGGGAACATTATGCAAGTTTATATTGACTATCCAACTCTAAATCCAATACTTAAATCAATAACGAAGGTGAGCTTCACTATTGTTTACTGGAACCCCCCCTCCTCTGGTCCCCCCATTTAATATCAAATGAGAGTTTTATTACAATGACACAAGAGCCTATAGTGTGTATTTAGAAAGTGGTGCATCATACAGTCAAGGAAGCAGACATTCTGAAGCCTATGCAAGAAAACAAAAACATGATTAAAAACACAAATAACTTTGAAATTAAAGGGGGGGGGGTGACAAGGGGAGTAAAATGTTCAAACATGGAGGACAGGCAAAAAGAATTCAAATGTTGGTATTTTTGGCGACCTCTTATCTTTCTACAGAATACATGCACCTGATAAAGCCTGTACTGTACACAAAGAGCTTATTCTGTAAACTTCTGGAGCACATTCTTTAACTAGGAAAAAATAATCTGAATTGTAATGGGAAGAAAACAATACCTATTTTAAAATCCCTTTGCAAATATTAACATTGAGTTATAGAGCAATCGCACATGAAGTTGCAATTTTAAAAATTTCAAGAAAATTATATTCAGCGAGTAATAGATTACATTTTCTCAAACCGTTTTAATTTGTCTGTAAGCACATTTGGTTAAAATGTGGTAGTATTCCTGTTTAGTACCTTAAAATAAACTTTCTTTCATCCTCTCTCAACAACTTTGGGTTATCTAAAAAAATGTCTTAAATTCTGAACCCTTGAATTCCTGTTTAATCCCGTCGATATTTTAATAAAAGAAAAACATTTCAGAAGGGAAGGTGCCTCATTTTACTTCCCCCTTTCCATGCGTAGAATGCGAGATGGAATTATTATTATTATTATTATTATTATTTATTTCTTAGCAGACGCCCTTATCCAGGGCGACTTACAATTGTTACAAGGTATCACATTATTTTTTTTTTTGTTTTACATACAATTACCCATTTATACAGTTGGGTTTTTACTGGAGCAATCTAGGTAAAGTACCTTGCTCAAGGGTACAGCAGCAGTGTCCCCTACCAGGGATTGAACCCACAACCCTCCGGTCAAGAGTCCAGAGCCCTAACCACTACTCCACACTGCTGCCCGGAATGCACTCCGATGAGAAAAGCTCTGCCAACACCAGCTTGATCAGTAAAAGCCTTGTCCAATGTTCAGGCTTGTGATTACACACACACATAAAATGCTTATGAACTTATGAGCACTTACTGGTATGAAACCATTTGTTCTCTTTGTTAGAAAACCTAGGCCTTCATCCAGTGTAGGAAATATAACATTTCCTTAAAAATAACTAATTCCGTTTCAACACAGGAAGGGCTGATAAACTTTATAATGGGAGTTATTATTGCATTATTCCATATGAAATTAACACATGCTGATCTGTTAACATTACTTACATATCGTAGCTCTTTTACAATAATAATAATACAGTGGACATCTCAGCACAAAAACCCTGTCTAGTTTCATAGGCTAATACAAATTAACCAAATACTTCAAAACTCATGTTTACACTAACATAGAACATATGTAATTCTTTAGGAAAAAATTAATCCTTAAATACTGCCACAGCAGCACAGCCCTGCATGACAAATAATTCTGGAAAAATAACCCCATCATATCATGCTTCTCTTAAAAATGATCCCCATAGCAAGCTTACTATCTAATATAACATAACATGTAGACCCTTTTCTTACTAATCTGATCCAACCTACCATGCATATTTTCTTGGGGTGGTTTTTAAATACAATCTTGACACAGCAAAAGATTTTAGTTTCAGTTAGGGGGGGTTTAGTACAAAGTTAGAATTTTGTAAGCTACTAGTGTATTTATTCTGTGTTTACTTTGCAACTTATTTTTTTGTTAATCTAGTGTTGTGGAATTAACAGTGACCAGTAACTACAAAATTCAACTGAAAGTACATTTTTGCACAACAAGCAAGCACAGCAACAAATGACAAACAGCTCTCAAAAGAAGCCTGCAAGTATTTTTCAGCCCAGCAACACAGTTGATTAAATACTGTGGGCTCAGGGTTAGTCTCAGTTCCTTCGTTAGTCAGCACCGTTAGTTCGGTCTGTTCTATAGGGTTTTGGCGAGTGTGAGACCTACATTAAAAATCACTTATGATATCATAAACAAAGACATACGTTTGAAGTCATGCTGCAAGTATTTTATATATTAATTTAACAAAAAAAAAAAAAAGTTGAATAATTAACCCCCTCCACTCCTGAGAAATGTAGAGGTGATTTTTTTTTTTTTTTTTTTATAAAAAAAGTTTTTCATAGCTTGGTTTCCTAATTGCACTGCCATGCACAGGTCTCACAATTTAGCAAAGCCCCCTGCAGCCTTTGGCTTTAGCAGAAACACGAAAAGCACAGAAAGAGCAGACTGAAATTCAGCAACAATTTAGCTGTGCAAGGGACTCACAAATCGGAACCGGTAACTTTCTCATTCCACTCTCCGAGTTTCTCGCTGGTTTTCACATAGCTACAAACAGAGGTCTTGTTAATGAGAACACTGTACTCTTCCTTGTGGTACAGTTTTAGTTGACAAGCATCTTAAAACCGGGTAAGGACCATACAAAACATGTTTCATTCTGCACAGACACTAATGAAGGAAAAGGTTATTTTGTTTGAACTGCCAAATCTCAGTTGACAACACAGCAAGCTACGCCAGATTTTATCCCGTCTTCCAGCTTATTAAGTTATTAGTCATCATAAGACATGTTCTTTTTTTATGTAGCCCAATCTAAACAAAACAGTCTAAGGTGTCCAGTCTTCAAACTAGTTTGGATACACTAGAGCAGAGATCTCCAACCCTGGTCCTGGAGAGCCCCAATCCTGCAGGTTTTCTAGGTGTCTTTACATCATCAATGGATACAGATCTGGAACACCTGTTAATCTTGACTAATTAGGCCAATAATTTAGTGCAATTAAGTAAGTGAGAGCTCAGTTGAAATGAAAACCAGAAGACCCAGTGGCTCTCCAGGACCAGGGTTGGAGACCCCTGCACTAGACTAATGTCTTCCACTGACATGCAAATAAATAGCTACATGACTAGAGAGCTCATTGATAGTGTCTGAGGTCCCCTATTCTCTATACACTAGCAGAACATCACACTTCAAATGACATGGGGTGCTTTAGATAGACTGTTGAAGTGGCAGAATACCTTGGAAACCATTGGGCCTGTACACTATCTAATATTTATTTTGTATGGATCTTATTGAATTAAGCACACCAACAGGACATCTAAGTAAATGAGCTCACTATTGAGATTTCATCGTATTTCAATCAATATTAGTTTACAAAACAAAAAACTCCCTAAATATCGTATGTTGCTCTGCTCATTAGATACTTACGCTGAGGATGTCTGAACATCTTGCCAGCCTTTGGTGAAGTTTTGTTTCAATTCGTTCAGCGGAGTGAGTCCCAGTTTTCTTTTGAGTTCGTAAGCGGTTTTCTCTTTGGCAGCGAGCACCTGGCGCAGGGTGACAATCTCATCTTCCACCTGGGAGAGATCAATTAAATCCCCCCGTTGTTCAGTCAGGCAGTAAATACACAACAGCTGTAATAGAATTCTGTCTCACCCGTCATGACTGTCAGATGTTAGATACAGAATAGGAGTCAGTTTAGCGATCTCACTTTCCCTGAGGAAATAACAAGACAATGCCACAACGCTGAGATAAAGGGTGAAATATGTCTCTCCTCGTCTACACAATGAAAATATTAAAGGATAACAACTGAAAAGGCATTGCCCTTATAAGGACTACTGTTTCTGTAGAAACAGACAACAACACTAAGTAGAAGTCATTTTTAAGAGATGTTATGTATACTATAACTCTGATGCAACACAAAAACAAGAAATTGCAACACAGTCCAATTTATATATTTAAACTAACAATTTCTGAAACTTAAATTTGAAATAAATTATACTGTAATAAACTTATATTGTAAACAAAACTTAACATTTTAAAAGTTGGAAAAAAGTTAATATTTTTCGTGGATATTTGCATCATGTTTCTTAAAGCAATTACCTTGGTCAGCTCATTCTTTAATTCCTCCGACTCTTCTTCAGTCAAGCCTACAGGCACTGTGGTACCTGTGGCACCTTGTACTGGCACGTCTGTCAAGCTGTCCGACACAAGCCCTTTATTGGGAGAGTTGAGGTTGATATCTGTCACCAGTACAAGCACATCAACAGTTTAGCCATTCTGCATGGTTGGTGCACACAGGTGCATCTCACTTGAAACAAGAAGTCATGCCTTTCTATTTACAAACATGCACAGCTGTCCTCTCAGGGTACATTCAGCACAAACTGGTTATTGATTTTTGTAGACTAGAAAAATAAAAAATGGCCAGATATACTGCATTACAGTATATAAGCACTACAGGGAAATATAAGATGGCACTACCTCTACACTTGATCATTTTTTTTATTAACAATCAATATTCATATAGAAAAAGCTTATTTAAATGCATAATTTGTTTGGATACTCTGGATTTTATTTATATATATCACAGAAAATGCCAATTTGCTGTCAAACATGTGTTTGACACGGATTATCCTTTAGAAGAAAATGTTATTACTACAGTAATTAGCAGTGCACTTCCTCTTTGTTTCAACAGTTCTGAAATACATCAAGAAAACTGATTTTAAGAAGGAAGTTTGACTGGAAAAGAACAAAATCTGTGAATTTTATAGTAATACTTTAAACTATTTAAATGCAATATGTTACAGCACTGAAAGTACAATACATGTTATTGCCTGCAAGTACAATACATATTGGGTTGAGGGGGAAATGGTCAGCCAGTTCTTACACATTTTAGCAGGTTGTCATTTATTTTCTTAGAAATTAGAAACATTGTTTTTTTTTCTTCATATTTTTCAAGATGAATGCAATGAAAAAAATTTAAAAAGTAAACAAATTAAATCTGTGTGCCCTGAAGTGTACAATGAGCCATACACTGTACTGTAGATGTAGTGTGGCGTGAGGGTGTGTCCAAAATGGAAACCCTGTTATTGCTGACAAACCACCAATACTTCTTTATAACAAAGGCAAACATCATTACCTTAAATGTAATGAAAATGGCAGTAGTAACCCACCACCCCCAGCAGTTCTAAATGATGATGTTTAAAGCCCAGAAAATCAATGACAATGTGATCTTATACTAAAATGACTGAATAAATAAAAGCCCAACCTTATCCTTTTCCACCGGCAAGTAGTCGTATTGGGAAATATTTTATAACACGTCCTATTTGTAATGCCCCACCCGTCATTAACAAGTAAGGTGTTTGTTATTGTAATATTAACCCAAAAACATGGCTGGACTGACAATTTAGTGTCTAACAAATACTGCATCTTCCTTGGCATTAACCGGTTCAATTCTATAATATTGAATTTATTATTAATATGGAGTTGTAACAGATTAATATATTGTATCATGTGTAAAATAACAGCTATGAATATGAATATAACGACAAAATGTAACTGTGGCTTTTGACTAAATAGAAGGAAGAAAAAACGTTTATCACCGGATATACACGTGTCACAACATTGCGAAATCAACATTTCTGAAGCAAGGAGTTAGTATTTTAAAATCGGTACATGATTTGTATTTGTCAGACTGTATGATCACTAAATAAAATACATATTTAGATTACAAGATATTGACTATATACCAAGTCTCTTAGTCTACGAAGAAAAAACGTAAACAAAAAACACTCCCCCAGTACAGGGTCACATTATATACTGGGACATATGTTCAAATTGTAAATAAAAGTGCCTTATTTAACGATACAGCTGCATTTAAACTGAGCTACGGATTGTTTTATGTGTATGTATCCATTATAGTCCCACCCCTCCCTTCACTTTTAAAAGACCTCGGGCCCTGTCTCCCAAGGAAATCGACAGTCGTGTCACTCCTGACAATAACAGGCAAAGTAGAAATACCTTGATTTGCAGACTCCATCTTGTCAGAATTCTAAACAGTGCCTGGTCTTTCGATGTCGACGTTGCGTGTAAAAAATACTACCGCTGCTTTATGTTTTACCGAGCTTTTTCGAAATGCAAAATATCTCCTCTTAACATCAGACTCTACAACAACAAAACCCAGACACACCGCTGCACTACGAAAATGACTCCCTTCAGCCTGCCGAGCCTAGTTAAGCGTCCTGCTTCCGGCGCTGTACAAAGACGTCATTGCAATTCTACACTTCACCTGCAAGGTAAATAGAAAACATGTTGAGAAAGAGAAAAAACAACACAACATCTCATTTATGCGCATCAAATATATATTTTGTTTGGTATTTTGGTAGAAACCGAGTGTTTTATGTTTAGTCATGGTACCATACTTGAATTAAAGCGTGGACTGTTGGAATCTCGGAGTAATCAAGGTGCGGTCGCCACTTGGATGTTTCCATGGAAACCAGGTTGCGCAGACTGGTCGGGAGGTGGAAAGTTTCACAAAAACCATATCTAATCCACGAATACAACTAGTTCAAAGGCCACCAGTGCAAACCAGGACCCGTTCTTCAGTTGGTCACATCAATAAAGGATGCCATGTCTTGACTCCCATCATGCTCAGTAAAATGTAATACTAGGGGAGGGGGTACCTCTGACAATTCTTACCAGTCTAAATTGTATTTATTCATTTCATTTTCTATTGACCATATTTTGCGTTTAGATAACGGGAGGCAATAAATGACAGGTAATTAAAGCATGCAGTAAAGTTACAAACATTGTGTAACCTATTTCTAGAGAAAGCCCATGTGGTTATAGAGGCCTCATTGAGCACATGGAAAAAACTAACTGTCTGGACCTTGAGATAAAGATCTTGCAATCTGCACATAACCATCTCTATGATATACAGTGCCAATTTCTATTTACTGTCATCTTGTGTGTGTGTGTGTTGGTTGTCATTATACAATTTTTGAATTAAGGCTATTTTAATTTCTTAGAGGATGGTTCAACACATTTCTCCTTAAGAAATCATGATTGAGCCAGTTATTGTTGACCCACAACTAGATTAAAAGAAAAAGAATGTTTTTTGAACCCCCCAAGGACATTTAAAACAGAACCTAACTGTGTTTGCTGGTGCTGTGAATAGGAGTCAGTGCAGATTAAATGAATTAGAGAGCATACAGGAAATATGCTTTGGTCTGTAAATTAATAACACATGATCAATTGTTTATTCAACCTGTGTTTCTCTTGACTGGTGCTGAAGAAAAGCACCACATTTATTAATGCCATTGAAACTCAGGGCTTTAGGACATTTGAGACCTTCAGCATTCAGCTGGGAATGCTGTCCACCCCCATCCCACTCCTTTGCCCACCCCCGCCCTCGGAAAACACTGTAAGAGTAACGAGCAGCTTCTCTTGTAGAGCATGGGAGTGAGTCACTTCTCTGTTTTTGAGCCAGGCAAAAACTAGGCAGAGAGACAAATTGAAATCAAAAGTACAATTTTCAAGTTTCTACATTACTGTGGAAATGTATTAACCCCTGGTAATGTGTTACAAGGTCCATTTTGGGCCTACCTCTTAAGGATGTTTACAATGATTATATTCTGTAGCTTCAGGCGCCAGATGCTTTTTTTTTTTTTTTTTTAAACAACAAACAAAACATTTATTTTTAAAATACAGGTACAGTAGGTTGAATTTTGAGTTAGTATCTACTATTGCAGGCTATGTTTTATGTTCTTTACCACTAGAGGGGGCAATTGTATAAGCAAAACAACCGATTGGCCGCTGACACACACACAAAAGATATTGTAAGCATAGGAAAGACAAGGCAAAATTGGTAAGGAATCGTAAAAATCATAGTAAACCCTGTGAGAGCATGATAAATTCAAGAAAGATCACGGGAAACTGCTGTCTTTTTTTTTTTTTTTTTTATAACTTTGCAATCTCTTATTGTTTTTGTTTTTTTTTACCCTACTTTCTCCCCAATTTGCAATGCCCAATTTTAAGCCCGGCTCACCGCTGCCACCCCGCGCTGACTCGGGAGAGACGAAGAGGCGAACTGCTGTCTTAAATAAATTAGTATTATATTGATTAATTCACATTCAGGTTTTTTAAGATGAGTTACATGCAACTTTTAAAGAAGCCAAACACTATTTAATTAGCTAAAAATAACTACTGAGTTAAAGATTTGTGTCTGATATACTGTGTACAATTTAACAAAAAGTGTGATTGTGTGGGTACAGTGTGTCATTTGTGTATCATGCAGGGATGGTTTAATTACCCTTTAAAAACCTACAGATCCTGTGAGTTTGTTTGCATTTCCCCTTAACACTCGTCATGTGATGACCACACCCTGTTTCGGTCTTATACCCTGGCTAGCTCCGTCTATGCCCCTACACTATGACTCTGTACTGTCTTTCTGAGCTCCAACGCCATGTGACTGCAGCTGGCTAATTATAAGATGACATTTTCAATCTAGCTTGCTCACAAGTGACCTTTACCAACCACACTGATCAAAGGCTATTAGAATCTTACTAAACCTAGGATAACAGAGCCTTATTTTTTCTACTGTGTTATAATGCTATTCAATCTGACTTCACAAAGTCTTAATGTATTCTATACACACTTACTGTAAAACACATATACTGTACCCGTGGTACAGTGACATTGAATTGTAGTGAAGATTGGCAGAATAATGTACAGTAATTCAATATTCCTTGCTTGCACTGTAACTGGTGCTGAGCAATCATACCACGAGTTTGAGTGGAGATCCTTGACTTTGTGATGCAATGAAGGTCTTCAGCAAATTATTGAGAGGTTTCTAAGAATGTGTCCTTGTAATTTAGTTGTAAACAGACACATGGACAAGTTTATCACAGCTAAGGACAGGAAGAGTTGTGGTAACCTCCCTTGAAGAATATTTTAAAAGAATACATAAAGAAAACATACCAATTCCTGTCTCGACCGCTGTGAAAAAAGATTATTTTCCTCAACCAAGACTATCCCATATCCACCTACAGTAGGGCTTGGTCCTGCTAGCTGTTTAGTTAGAAGCCAGCTACCACAGTCAGAGTGGAGCGCACCCTGCTAGGGCAGTTGTCAGGCCCTGGATAGATGCAGCTGAGCAGTTTCTTGTTCAATATTTGATCTTGAGCTGTTTATTTTATTTCTGGATACAGTTCACTTCGTATGCTTTTGTATGTTGTATGTCTTAATGGGATACTTTATGTCATTATATTGTTCTGCTATTGTTTCTGTTTATTATTTACCCAGAAGTATTCCAGCAAAAGTGTCCCTTTTCAACCACTAGGTCTGCTTCTGAAAAGACTCCTACATTATTTACGTGAGGCTAAAAATGTGTGCAGCTACATAAGGATGTCATGAACAACATTATACATTTATCATCTTAATTTATAAAGAAGAAAGTTTGTCTGTCTGTCTGTTCCTTTATGCATTCAGACCCCGCAGGAGCCAGTGCAACCAAACTTTGCATGGCCTCCTCTTTCATCCAGGGGAAGGTCGAGGGCTATGTTTGGATCTGAAAATTTGACCCCTGGGGTACTTTATTTAGTTACCCCATTGCTGGATCACTACAGTAGCCATGTATCTCAAATTAAAGAAACCCACAAAACCAAAAAATGACAAAAATTTTAAAAAATTGTACGACACCCAAGATTGGTAACTTATAGGAAATCATAAGGCTACCGTTCCCCAATTTGTCATGCATGAAATATTTTATAGGTTATAGCAAAGTGTTATAAGCACAAGTAACTATGGTGTTTATACCAAACCTTAATTCATTGCGTTATAACTTATCATCACACTTTAGTAATGTGTCATTCAAATGTTTCATTATGTGTGATTAAAATGTTATTCCTTGTTAATAGCCACACTATAACCTTTGATGACATTTGTTATTTCATCACAGACAGGGAAAATCCCATGAAAAATAGATCTAGAAATGTTTCTACGTTCCCTGCAATGGTGGTTATTTCCCATACACCTGGGATTTCCTGTAGATCACGGAGCACTGACTGTACCACACTGTATCAGTCAGATAATCCATTAGCATTTTTTCACTTTCTGTGCCATGTCTCATCATCCAGGCTGAAGATAAAACAATATCGGAACTGCTGTGCAGTGTGCATCCGTGAAATATAAAACCCCAACCCAAACACCAAACCTCTTTATTCTCTACATATCCACAGAGGAAGTGAAATTGAAAATAGCCCTGGGGGAAACTAGCAAGTAAACCAATGTTACGAACAAAAATGAAGTCTAACACGTCCATTAAGCATTCTGTTTTTATTCATGCTGCACAATGGATTTGCAATATATATATATATATATATATATATATATATATATATATATATATATATATATATATATATATATATATACAGTATATAGCTTTAATTAGAAGACCCACCTGCACTGTGACGTTTCTGCTCACTGCTTGATGTGTTTTAGATCAGGGTTGGGTTAAATGCATTATCTGCATCGAGATGGAGGTCATTCGCAAGACAACCCACCCTGAACAGGAAAAGATTTTGGGATTATACAAATTTCAATTAACCTAACATATCAACAGTAATAATGTTTTTCCTCAAAAGAGCCACCTTCCCAACGTTTCAGTATGTTTAACATACCTTTGTTCAGGGAAAGTGTGTTTAAAACAAACAAAAAACAAACAGTGGAGATGCCGTGGTAACTACACTCCCTTATGTATTAATGTGCCATTTACTACACAGTTAATGATGTATGCACTATATATCATTTCTTGGAACACCAGACTTACCATTGCACATGAAAAAAACCCTGCAGTTGCATTAAAAGAAAAATAAGTTGCAACACTTCATGGTAGCAGCCTGCTCTGCAAAGTTAGATGACTGTACCTGCACTACACATACAGTGTGACTTCTGATAGTAACAAGATTATCTGCTAAACTGTACTCTTAATACACTACTGTGCATGCACTTACTGCTGATAATCAAATGCAGTATCCTAGTCATTTTATAATGTAAATAATGTGCTGTACTTGATTCTCCAGTGTCTGTATAACATTAACTACTGTACACAGGAAACACAATTATAGACCTGACGTTAATTACTTCTATAATTGTGTTTGATTCACTACCACCAGTCCAGTGGCATGATAGTTAGCACATGTGTCTCCTGGCTTGACGTGGTCATGGCCCCCACTAAGCCTGGACCTTGGTTAAAATAATGGCAATGGTTTCCTGCCTGGCTACAAAACAAGGTTTCCACAGGGACTAGACTTACTGTCGCTTCATCTAAGCTCAAACTCACAATGTTACTGTATGTATTAACAGTCACCTGGCAGTACTGGAACGGAACAGCACAAAGCCTCACTTTTCTGTTCTATGGAGTAGTATAGCCTGTGTGGAGGCCACTGTTCTAAGTTATGAATAAGAAATGTATTAATTAAAAAAAAAAACAATTCAAGAAAGAATTGTGGCTGCTGTTCACAAGGCGATTCTTTATGAGGTCTGACAAAAAGAGAAAAGAAAACTTCTCCGACTTAAACCATTTCTTTAAATAAAACGGCTCTCTTTCCACACTTGCCAATTTCTTTGGCTCCAGACCTGTCATCACACTTGCATCCCAGTATCTCCCATTTGCAGGGAGTCAAGTTCCTGCCCTTAATCAGCTTCAAATTCATCTTGTCGGGGGGCTTAAAGTCATGAAACATCCCCTTCTGATCTTACACGCTGGTCCTGGAGATTGCTGGTCACAATCTCAAACTGAACCTGAATTAAAATGATCTCATCACTCCCCTGCTGACCCTAAGGAGACATGGGGGTTGCATTGAAAAACCAGAGATAAACAAAGGAAAGTGTTTGAAGTTGCACATACAGTTCCAGTCATAAGTTTGTGCTCAAAAGCACCAACTTCCCAATGTTTCGGTATGTCTAACATAACTTTGTTAAGGGAAAGTGTGTTTAAAAACCAGCAGTGGAGGTGCTTGTAGGCTATATGTAGTACAGTATATTTCTTTCTCTTGGTAACATGGTCATTTTAAACTGTGTGTATCAGCCCCTCCCCCTTGTCTGTAGTTATCAGCAGTTTTGCTCTTTCATTACTGCCTTCCTCTTCCTGATCCCTCCTTTGAACTCTTGAACTTTGTTTTATGAGCTTGTCTCCTGGCCCGAACCATCCCCAATTTCCTCCCCACGACCACCTGGACAAGCTCAATTGGTTCCCAAGACCTGCCTATCAGCCACAACTATTAACCATTTCTTATCACTTTACCCAATTATTTCTCACTGACTCACTTTCCTTGTTTGTGAATTTAGTCTTCAGTTTTAATCAGCAGTGTGGAGTAGTGGTTAGGGCTCTGGACTCTTGACCGGAGGGTCGTTGGTTCAATCCCAGGTGGGGGATACTGCTGCTGTACCCTTGAGCAAGGTACTTTACCTAGATTGCTCCAGTAAAAACCCAACTGTATAATGGGTAATTGTATGTAAAAATAATGTGATATATTGTAACAATTGTAAGTCGCCCTAGATAAGGGGGTCTGCTAAGAAATAAATAATAATAATAATCAGGTTTGACCCAAGGGGTGTGGGGCAAGGAGAACAAAAATTTGATTTGTATCATTTTTAAAAACTTTGCTGTCACTGTAAGAGACAGAAACCAGACTCTTTTGTGGAAACTGTATTTTTGTTCATGCTTTTCAGGTAAAAATCATTTTATACATCTGACGCTCGTTAAATTGAGACAAGTTGAAATAAGTTTGATGACTGCATGTTCACAGCTTTCAAAGATTATAGTTAAATCATTTTTAAAAATCTAAAAAAAAAACATCTTAAAATGTCAACATCACTTGGCATCTGTTGGTATCTGTTACGACCACAAAAAAGAAGAATTAACTAAAGCTGTTGACAGACAATAACCAAATAATGAACAAATAATGAAATGTCAACATAATAGTGAATACTACTATTTTTAAACATATAGCGAGAAAAAGCTCAAGCTCAGAGCTTAAAGGAGAGAGGTCTCCTTTATCTTTTGGCTGTTCTTTTCTTTTTTAGGATATTCCAAATACAACATTACAGATAAACCCCTTCATGCTGGTACTTGGACTGTAGGTCATATGGTCTGATTCCAGCCAGATCATTGGTGTGAACTTTTTATCTGTAACTTGGTTTGCATATTCCAAATGATACACGCAAAGAATGACTAGATCTTTACAGAAGAAATAGACGGGGCAGTGATAATATAGCTAGCGTTAATAAAAAGACAATTCATTATAAACCCCTAGTTAGCACTCTTTTAAATTGGCATTTTAGTGTTTATTTCAAGGTCAAACATTACCAAAATATGGGCTTTTGTGTTCTTCCGTTGGTACTGAAGTAGAAAGACCCTCAACTCTGTCTGGTAATGCATCTCTCCAGCTGATGGTGTCCCTGGGGAGCTGAGTTATCTGGAAATCTTTACAGAACAACTAGCTCATATCAGGCACAACATATGTATGCTTATAAAGGCTTGTTCTGCTGGATAAATACCCCCCTCCCATCGCCAAACCCCCCTCAACAATCTATCTTCTCGTCAAGGGAACTGAACCACCCCAAAATAACATTCCCAAACCCGGATACACCCCCACAGTAAACCGAGAAGAACCTTTCACATCATCATAAATTAGAAAGGGGTCACACGTCACATACGTGATGATGGGCTGTTTGGGAGGTGCACTGGCTGTAATGGGATCTTACACACCATCCCAACCTTCGTGTTCAGTGAGTGGTGTGTGATTTTAAACCAGGAAGATACACTGGGTGTTATCTGTAAAACCCCATGAAAAGAGCCAACACCCACACTGTGGTCTTTGATTTTGTTTCATTGAGCTTGCACACAATGGAACCCAATACCACATTTTCCTGTTTGCAGGGTCTGCATTCAGTGTGAAGGAAAGCACCTCTTGTTAGCCTTGTAAAGTTCAATGACACCGTTTCAGACAGGGAACATGATATTGTGAAGCTTGTTCTAATAAGAACAGATCTGTCTCTGTATAAAGTACCTTCGTGCCATCATATTGTACATTTTAACAGTTACTATACACGACTCATACACATCTAGTTCAGTTATAAGGTCACCATCATAAGGGGTACTTTAGCCAACGCATACGTTATTACAATAAAGCAGTGCTAGATTTAAAATTCTATTTTCTTCTCATTTGCGAACACATTAGCAGCAATATTTTTACTGGTCCCACTTGACCTCTTTTGGTTCTTTCCTTGTATACTTCCATTTTTAATGTTATGCTTTTTCAAAGACAAGGCTATATAAGTAGTTGCAGCTGCTTCCTGGTGCCACATCACATCCCAGGCTGTAGCTCAGTTTACCTCCAATGGCCTAGCTTTAATCAGACCATGTGACCTACTACACAAGTGACAGGAAGTGATTTTGAGAAACAGTTTGATCTTTATCTGTATAGCCCAAAGTCTAAAAAGCACAAGACCAGAAGGGCAATGATAATGCCTTCGTGTTTGTCCCACAATGCTGTTGGCTATTCCCTGCCCTCATAAACGTGTACCATGGCAGTATACCATTGTAAATGCAAAGCTCAGTCAAGCACAGTGAAAATTTAGATCTCTCAATAACAAAATACATAGCATTAGCCTTGAATTATAATGTTGCTTTAGTTTTACTCCAAGCATACTGAATGTGAAGTACAGGCAAGTGCAGTAACGCACAGGAGACAAGTATGATAAAGCATGGTAAAAAAAGTCAGAAATACACAAAAAATAAACTGCAAACTTTGGAAATGTATTGTTGTAAATGTATGACTAAGGTGATCACATCACCCCCCATCTTGCCCAGCTCCACTGGCTTCCTGTAAAGTTCAGATTATTTTCAAAACTCTCCTGCTCACCTACAATGCCCTTCATCACACAGGTCCCGAGTACCTCCTCAACCTGCTGACCCGCTATGTCCCTGCCTGCAAGCTGAGGTCCTCCGACTCTGGCCTGCTTGTTATCCCCAAGCAAAAGTGCACCACACTTGGAGAACGCTCGTTTAGCTTCATGGCTCCGACTCTTTGGAACTCTCTCCCAGCTTTGGTACGTGATGCTCCCACCGTCGCTCGCTTTAAATCAGCCCTCAAGACCCACCTGTTCTCTCTTGCTTTCCATGCTCTTTAAGCCTGATATCTGCTATTAGCTTTTTTTTTTTTTACTGTATATCATGTATTATGCATTTCTCTGTATTTAAAGTATTATGGATTTTCTTGTTGTTACTGCATCTTGTAAAGCGCTTTGTGATGGTGGTCCTCTATGAAAGGCGTAATATAAAATAAAGATTGATTGATTGATTGATTGATTGATCATTACAGGGCAGTGAATACCATTTTTTCACAGCAGTGTAAGTGTGAAATGTTCAAATGACTTTATAGCATTTCATCTTCTTTGTAAATTATCCCTTTGTCATCATTTAAAATTGCATATCTCAGCTAGGTAATCTAAAACAAGAAGCACAGTCCTCAAAAAAGGCTGTGGTGGCTAGTCTATACTGGGATACGACAACTGAATGAAAAAAAGAAATGTGTAATTAGTCCATTTCTAGACTAAAATCTTTAGTACAGTAAAACACCACCTATTGCTTTAAACTCAATTGTAAATGCTTTATAATTTCATGATAGTACAGTAGCCCTGTGAGCGAGGTGGTGTATCGTTTGAGTTAAGCTGCAGTTTGAGTTCAACCCACACCACAAAAGAACCACCCCTTCAGAGGCCTATGGGATTTGTTTGGTGTGGGAGAGTTCTGTCCACAACCCCTAATGAATTTCCAGTGTAGGAGAGGATTATCCCTGAATTACTGTAGTCTCCCTGACTCAACGGCAGTCAGCCTTAGCCTCCACAGTGAGGTAGGAGTTGGCAGGCAGGCGGATTGACAAAGAGGACAGTGATGGGAAGCAGCTTTAGAGGGAGGGAGAGTGAGAGAGAGAGAGAAAGAGAGAGAGAGAGAGAGCTGCCCCCTCCCTGACCAGGACCTGCACACATAATACAGGATTTATTCACAAAATACCATCAAAGCTTTAAAGGCAGTAAAGAATGTAAAGGTAATAGTACCGCTAGCCTGGGGCATTCAGTTAGCTCCTTATCCCCTGCAGAGCACTGCTTATCGGAGGTGGACAGTACAGGAGTGAGGCGTTTTTTTTTTTTTTTTAAGGAGAATAGGGTTAAGGTAGACTTTATGCATTAGAGTGTGGTATAGACAGTACCTCCCAAATCATTGCACCCCCTTTGTGCTTAATGGAGTACATTTCTTTCACCATGGTGTGTTGGATGCTGCTAAAACCAGTTGATCACAGACAGTCGACTGGCACGCTCTGCTTAACACATTTTCCTGCATATACGAAAAGCACAAATCAATAAAACAATTTACCAGGATTAGTTACATTAATCACAGTCAATATTAAGGTGCTATTGTTTTCTTTTGTGCATAATAAGCACCTAGTGGCCATATCATCTAACTGTGGCAATATTCTGAGGCATGGGTTCAAAGTTCACAGGGGAAAGGAGTTGCTGAGCTCAATTTAGTCTATAAATCACAAAGTTTCCATGCAGTTGTGCTTGTTTAGCAGTCCTGTTTGGGAGAGGCCCAGGACTGAAGTGCATTCAGGTCAAGACTGAGGAGCACTCATGGAACCTGCAGAAACTGTCCCTGTCTATAGCCAGTGGCATAGATTGTAACCCTTCATGACCACTAAATCACCAGAAAAAAAAAACAAACAAAAAAAAAACTATACAAGGTCTTTTTTGTGCTCTTCCGCTCAGAGGTCATCACCAAGGTCACTCTGTCCAATTATGTTGTTTTCACTGACCTTTGCTTCAAATGTCATTTTAAATGTTTTTTATTATTATTATTATTTTTATTTTTTTACATTCCTTAGTTTTCTCCCTTAATTTCATATTGTCTGCAATCACTCTGCATGGTTCTGGGTTCGGTTGCTACAATATAGAGCTGAAAGGTCACATTGTCCCATGATACGAATCGAACGAGGATGGCAGTTCGAAGCCAGGTTAACGTAGATTTAGAGAAGAATTCTAATAACTCAATATTGGGTCAACAGAACCCAGAGCCATGGAGAATGACTGTCAACACCATACAATAGTCATGTAAAAAATACATTAACATGATACATGAAGCTCCAGTGCTCTAACTGTGCCTCAGCATTGTGTGCAATTCCTCTTCAAAGTGTCTAGCAAACCTTCAGATTTTCAACATATAAGAATCAGATCAACCCCTCCTTACTGACAGCTCATACAAAAGGTTTCCAAACCTATTCCCTGGATCCACTGTATTTTTTATTGTTGGCCTAAATAACACAATTTTAAAACATCAACAAGATGTGATCTTTCATTTATCACAGGAGAGCTGTTTCTGCAAGTTATCCTAGAGGCAAAACAAGATGCCTACCCTGCGCTGGCAGCCCCTTGGGCTCCACTGCGCTTTACCCCCATGCTGGGTACAAAACAGATAGCCTCTACGCCTTTGAAGATAAGTCATCTTGCTGTTTACCCAGAAGCTCGTCCATTTTGTTTGCTTTTGTGCAATCTTTTGGGAAGCGCAATATAAAACAAATGAAAAATAAAAATAAAAACTGGAGTAAGTTTCTGCAGCAATTTGCAGTTATTGATAAAATATTATTTATTAAAGCTCTACCTGGTACTTGTTTTACCTGAGTTTTAAGCGCCCTAAAATCAAAGTATCATTGCAATATCTTATGCAATACTATGCCTCTGAAAGATCCCTGTGTCAATCTATCTAAATCTCTGTCTGTCTCAGTGTTTAAATCCTGCCCGAAGGCATATGAAAAGATGCTTCACATTTGTTTGCTTATCATTGACTTAAAAAAGAAAATCTTGTTAAGATTCTTGGCAGGTTTAAATTTAATTATGACACTGTTAAAAACTGGCCATTAACAAACTGTAAACATAAAATACTAGCAATAACCTTTATCAAAGTTTTTGTCATCTGGTACTTTTTAAAAGCTGTCGTAGTTTTGGAAACTGTTTTAACAGAATAACTGTAAATGCAAGAAATATGTTTGTTGTAGTTCTGTATATACTTTTTCTTTGATCCTGCAATACCATGACAGCTGATTCATAGGTGGGGTGGGGGCTGGGGGCTAAGGGTAACCCCCTATCTCGAGAAAATTATGGACAAAGATTAATCTGACCTAAATTATTAAAATTACATTTCGGATCAATAAAGGAAAAAGAAAACAAATGATATAATTTGCAATTTGAATTAAGAACCCATCAGTAAATGGAGTGTGCAGGCAATCATGTGTTGATGATGACAAACTTCAGTTTTTTACATCACCCAAACAGTTTAATCCACTTTCTAGTCTTGTGCTGTGTACTGAGGCCAGGAACCAGCCAAGATTGACCCTAATCTTACATATAAGTTTTATTGTGTGGGTTCTACAATGACAGTCATGGGTCTGCGGTCTTTAATGTCAATTTGCGGGTCACTTGGGTGGTCTGTAACTGGAATCAAAGGTAATCCATATGCATGTGCTGTAGTATTTATACCACTGAACATGTAAAATCCATGTAAACACATATTTCAATCTTCAGCTTTGGACAGGAGTCAACCTGCAGGTCTCCTGATCTTAGTCCTGGCAGTCTGCGCAAAGCTGTTCATTTCTAATCATTTGACTTCTGGGATTTATTCACAGGAGAATTGGACAGATATTACAGGGGAGGTCAGAAAAAACATGTCAAATATTAAAGCAGTAGTACCTGTTTTTCTAAAATCGTATTTCACTAGCCTCCTAAGTGTTTGGACTTTTTTACCCTTCCAAATAAGGTTAGACAGGAGGTTATAAACCATGCAGGTTCAAAACAAACTACAGGGTGTCGCTGTAGGGATTTTGCAGGAATAAAACAAACATCTACCCTTGTAAATGAAATATAGAGAAAGGGTACATTGTAGCTGGATTAAGGTTGTGATATCTTTCAGTTCTTTGTCATTCATTACATTTACTAACCAGAAGGAGCCTATCAAATCCTGCCCTGACAGCATAATCTTCAGCTGTGAAAGCCTTCCAGGTTTGTGCTTGTGAAAATTAACATTATTCTTATTGCTCACTAAGATGCTGTCAGCTGTTTAAATTGCATTGCTGTAGACATTCGATTGGAGATTGTATACCGGTACCTCATATGAATGAGGAACACGGGGAACACACAATCACATGGCTCACCAGGAGGTACAGCAATCGCTTATTGTTTGCAAAGGATACCCAGGAACCATTGAAACTCCAGTGACAAAAAAAAAAAAAATCATGCTGAGCAAGCATGGGATAGTCAGAAAACAGTTCCTCACAAGATCCTTTACTACATAAATTTTAAAAGCAGTTTTCAAGTTACAAAAAAAAAATAGATATTTTAAATGTTTTAAAAATAATTGCTTATTATTGGAATTAAAATATGTGCATGTAAATGCACAAAAATGAAACCTACTAACAGTATCCACACAAAGTCAAAAGCTATAAAATACATTTGGCTACACAGTACAAATACTGGCCAATTGACGTTAACCTAAACTATGTATTATTTAGTGTTAAGAAGAAGAAGAAGAAGAAGAAGAAGAAGAAGAAGAAGAAGAAGAAGAAGAAGAAGAAGAAGAAGGTGCTCTGTTGAACTGTGTGAAAGGCACTACATAGTCACATACAGTACCGAGGCAGCCTGAATAAACTACTATTTTCCTATCCATGGCTTGACAGGCCTCTGTGTTCAGTCTAGTAGTAAAGACAATATTTTGTCAGTCAGATTGGGGTTGTCAGTGGGCTGGTCTTTTTACCCAGCATGCTATTAGGTAAGTGTGTGTGTGCCCATGTTGCCTCATTTCCTGTGTTTGAGACTCAGTTGAGAGAGACAGAGAGGAGGAGAGGAGAGACAGAGGGGGAGGTTGGTTCCTGATACCGAGACACAGAAAGGCAGAGCCAGGGGTGGAAGAAAGAGAACAGAGGAATTACATACATATACAGAGACAGCAACCACAAATATACATATATTCTGCATGTGCCCCTCGTTGCCATAGCACCCTGGACCCAAAGCAGTAACATTCTAAGAACCCTATCTTCATGGATTAACAGGTAAGGATCTTGGTTGGTTCCAATTCTATATATTACTATCTGTATACATTCTATACAATTGTATGTTCTATATTTAATTTTGTGCACGGTGTTGTATTCGTTTTCTACGTCAGTTGGAGATGTTTACTTTTAATTATAGAGCAAATATAATAATGTAATTGTGTATTTTACTCAACCTAATTAATTATGACATTTAAGTTGAACAGTGCCGTGAGCTTGCATGGTTTGATTGACACAATGTATGTACAGTATACAGTTATTTATTTATGTATGTGTGAATGCTCTGTATCTGCTCTGACAGTGACAGGTCAGACATTCGCGACTTTAAGAAACTCAATGTTACACAGCACTGTACTGTCTAGCAGCAAGCAGTCAGTAAACAATGAACATAAAATAATATTTCACTATTTTAATAATACTGTTCTTATTAATGGCAATAAACATTCTACCAACAAAAACAAACCTTATATTTAGCTCTTAACTACTTTTGTAGTCCAGTGTTTATTTATTATTTATTTTTGTTTCCATTTAATTTAAGAGCTCACTGTCATTTATCTGTGGGTAGGGGATTTCAAATGGTCTAACCCGCCGCCCTCTCTCGTCTAGTCCGACTTTCTTTTAAACCCTGAAAAATGATATTTTCAAATAGATTTCAGTCCCATAACATTACAAGGTAACGAGAAAATGTATCTGGAATGTCAGTGATGTGTTGTGGAGGTTTTGATGTTTACGGTTCGTGGTATAAATGGATACTCGCTCAAAAGCTGGCAAGGGTTTAACCCCCCTCCCCTCCTCCCTCGTCTAACCTCCAAAAGGGGAATTTCTCCAGCTGGAAATTTCTGCTGCGTCAACACCCTGCCTTTCTACACCAGACAAGGGAAGGGGTTTTTTCAGCTTCAACGTTTCGTTATTTTTGTTGTTGTTTTGTCACCTGACCGTAGAATTCTTTTTGAATTACTTCTTTGGGGTTTAGAGAAGTGTTATAAAGTGTAATATTGATGGGGGTGGGGATATGCTGGAGATAATAAAAAAAAAAAAAGAGCATCGCACAATTATTTATTAGGAGGGGGTGTGTGTCTCTCTCTCTCTCTCTCTCTCTCTCTCTCTCTCTCTCTCTCTCTCTCTCTCTCTCTCTCTCTGCCCCCCAACAGTCTGCCTCCATTTTAAATTCAATGATAGTAGTGCACAGAAAGGGGAGCAGTCCCTTGTATACTGTATCTGCAGCATCAAGGCACTGAAACAAAATCATATGGCACAATGCTGGCAGACAATATTTAACTACTTGTTAAACTGATACAATTTAATACTTTGACACATGTTTTAATAATTTGCAAATCACTGGCTACAACATATCCTGGTCCAGGGCAGTGTACAGTGTAGCATGTGGGACAGATGCACTAAATACATTACTAGAACGTATACAGTAATAATATATGAAGGAGAGCTTGTTTTTCTTTTTTTTTTTAGGTGCAGCTGAATAAAGTTTGACAGAATGGTTTGCTCTTTCTCAATAGTTAATCTGACATAATGTTTTAGTTTCCCTGGTGTCACTAAACCCCTGGAGGTTGTAAGAAGTGATGTGTGTAACGTTTTGAGGAATAGTATTTTGAGTATGGATCATTTTGTTTTGCAGTGGTGTAGTTACTCAGACCACTTTGTTGAAGTGAAAAGTTTTGAATAGTGTACTGCACGATACGATTGATACTTTTTGAAGTCATTATCCAAATATCTTATCGTATATGATAATGTTTACTCTGCCTCCCATAATGTCAAAAACGTTTGCCTCAGGTTAACCAGTATTTGAAAAGGAACAGCAAACATTCAGTTAGGCCAGTTTATTACAACTTTTTGCCCATTTCCTAAAAAACAAACTTGCATTTCAGGCTGAAATATTTTGGTTTCAGAATGTTCTTGTGACTCTGTCTTGTTAGGATTCCATTGTGACAGTTCTGCTAACTGGAATTATTACAGGGCTTGACAAATTGTGTAGCATTCAGTACTGGCTTTGCTGTGCAACTCTCTACTGCATGTAGGGTATTTTCCTGACTGCACCTATGTAGACCTACTATAAATTACAGGTATATATATATATATATATATTTTGTTTTGTTTGTTTTTGGGAGAAGTTACACTTCAGCAATGACAAACAAATAAATGGTTGGTAATGGCTGTAATTGTTTTTCCACTTTACAATCTGCATCTGTAGATGCTTGCCAATTAAAATGAAGTCACAGTTCTCCAATGGAAACACCATCTTCTGCTGTCAATATTGATCTTACCTTCCATTTATCATTGCAGATCCTATGTATAAATATACATTCTTTTTATATTGCATAACCCAAGGCTGACCAACACAAAGTGCTGACTAAAGCTTTTTAGTATCCTAGAATGATTTTGTGACTATAGTAGCCTATTTTAATCTGTTCAGCCTCACCAAGTACAAACCAAAAACTTAGTTAAGACACCCTTAGAATCTAAGTTTCAGATTATTTTTTTTTTTTTAAATCTGAGTTGTATTTCTGAAGTCAAAGTATGTCGGCAGCCCACAACAAAACTTAATGTAACATCTGTAACTGTACGTGTGGTTTTGGAAGAGAGAATAAGAGACTAATAACTTTTTAGGAGTTGGCAGAAGTGGGGACTATTAATAATATAACAATGGCAGATCTTAACAGTGCCACCCTTTACACTACATTAATCCATCAAGAGATGATTTATTACCAACATCACTAAATACAATAAATAAATACACTAGAAAAGATCACGTTTCAGAGTACTGCATTATGACTTGCCACAGTTTAGATCATTAAAACAAACCCATTTTATTGGATAGGGTCTTTACTAACTACAGCAGGACAATGTCCGATGTTCACTTTAGATTGTCAATACTGTGTTTAGTTTATTATGTGACACTTTTTTCTTTCTTTCCATGGGATTCTATCCCCATCGCTGGCTCCAGCTGACCCCTCAGGCAGTTGTGTGTTTGCAGGGAGCTGGCTGGTCTGGGAAACCTCACAATCAGACAGGTAATGATCGGTGTTGACCAGGCCAAATTAATGGGCAGCGGGTTTTACAATTCGTAGGTGATCAGGGTGCCATGGGCCAATTTCTGCTTCCTTTGTAAAAGAAACAGTACTGCAGTGTATTGCAGATGGAGATTAAAAAGAAACAGACAATAAGAAGACACACATTTTTGTTGGCTGTTTCTTTTGGTTTTTAACATTCATCTCCTGGTCTTTTGAGTTTTCGTGTTGGGATTTTGACTCCAGCAAGTCATGCTTGAAGTGGACACAATAGCATGTAATGACCATCTTGTTAAAGCCTCTATATGGTACTGCTATTGATAGTTTGTTTGTGGTTGTGGACACACTGATATAAATATATATATTTATATATTTACACTGTAAGTACTGTTCAAAAGAACACGGTGTGGGTGTGAATGAGTCTTTCATCTTTTTCTGTTAAGTGGTTCTTAATAGAAAAATGACAACACCCAGCCATTCCACCTAAAAATATTAATTGAACAATTGTTCTTCAAGGTGAAAATTCTATTGAATAGTCCAGAAAAGAATTGTCATGGGGCGAGGGGGGTAATATGGAACATGTTTTGAGGAAGGAATGTTAAAGCACACAGTGAAGAGAGTTAATTTTTAAGCCTTGTTTTTCTTTAATCAGAGTGTTCGTTCACATGGAATGAGCTGTTTTGAGGGAGGCGGTGTGTGTGTGTGTGGCGGGGGGTTCTCACTAGCTGACATAATGACATGGCTCTGCTGTTGCATACACATTTAGTGCAATCGTGGTGGATAGATGATGGATTTAATTGCACTGGAACAGAATGGAAGGGCTGGATCACTATTTGTGTTGCAGCCCAATCATGGTGTTGGTTCACTGTTACAACTAATATTTAATCAGTGATACCTAACAGCAGTCCAATTACAATTGGTTACAATTATGCTTCAGTAATTAAAATTATAATTACTATTACACTAAAAGATAACAAACAACTACAAACATTAACATTTCCCATTTTGCCAATATCTGCTTCCTACTGTAGAGCTACTGTACAAAGCCTATTTGGTGTCTGAATATGCTGGTTCTATAAAAGATAACATCTACACAATCAGCTTCAGCTGAGATATTTAAGCTTTGGCTGGGCAGGCCTAGTGTAAGTATGGTTTAAAACACCAGGAACTACAAGTGTGACAAAAATTGTATGTGTAAGCCATTGTTATTCAGCCTGGGAAGACTGCTTTGATTGACATGGGCTTTAGAGAAGCAAGCAAAACTTTGCCAGGCATACATGGCACTGCAAATGAGTCCTGTCTCTGGCAGTTAGTTAGTTAGTTTGAATATAAATAAAATGTGGGGTAGAAGTAAGACACCCACTTAATACAGTACATACCAAGTAGTCTGAGCCAGCCACGTTTTTACTGTAATGGAGGAACTTCATTAGAAAACTACAGCTTGAAAAGCTCAGGTGAGCAATGGCTCAAACTACTGGGGTAGGGAGGCAAGGGGAACTCATGCTTTTAATTCCTGAATTAGGGTTTTGAAAAGAAAAAATAGAAGTAAAACATGTTCTACAAGCTGTACTGTATCTACTGAAAAATAAATTATCGATGTGAACTATTTCTTTAAACTAACTGAAATCCTCACCAGTAGAGTTTACCTTCCCTGTAGGGATATATCTCTTGGTACCATTATAAAGTACAGGGGTGTCCAGATTAAAATGCAGTTTTGTTGTTTCTTCAACAGTTTATCTTTACTACCTTGCTTGCTAAATGTGGAGAATAATTTTAGCAATAAGCTTAGTTTTAAATTTCTAAATGACATTTTTTTTTCATTGAATGTGTTGGTGTGTTTCTTCGTGTTACCTTAGACAATAGCACCATTGTTTCATACATGCTGTTCCTTTTAAAAAAAATGTGCATCCAGAAGTAGTGTTGAAGGGTACATTGCTTTTAAAAAGATAAAGCAGTTTTGTTGAAGATTTACACTGTAGTTTAAATTAGAAGGATTGAGGATTGGCTGAAGATTTGGTACAGTTACTGCGTTTCTTATTGTTCTGGGAGTACTGATGATCACACAAGAATTTAATGACCCGGTGAGGACGTTTACTGAAGTTCATTCCAACAACTGGCTGAGTCAACTGTAGGTTGCACTGGCTGTGGGAGTCCAGCTGTTTCAGCAACTCATTGGAATACCAATCATCTTCAATAACCTCCTGTTCCAAGGCAGAAATCTCAGGAACATGGTTCTCTCTCCTCTCTCACTCTCTATGCTTCCTCCTGGGGTTCAGTGTTTTTTCCCCCTAAATGATTGTCTTCTGGATTGCTGGGTTTGTTACCCATCTGATGTAGCAAATTCAGGACAAGTCGAAGACATCTCCATCAAACTGCAGAGCATAATGGAGGGATAGAGAGAGGGAGGAGAGACGCTGTTTGAATGATATGGCTGTTGTAGGCTGTCCTAATAGGAGGTTCTTACCCATATTCAGGACACAGGTCCAGTAAATGAGGATTGGAAATATTGAAGCATTGTGCATAACTTAGGAGGAGATTTTTTTGATTATTAAATGACACATCTTGGACTAGTGCAATTTTTATCTTCTTTTGTCTGGCCCAATGGAGAAGGAAGTGGGGCATTCATTCCCTGTGGTTCATCCAGTGTTCCCTTTTAATCACGGTTGGTGCATGAGAGCAAAATCCACCCCTTCTTTGCTTAAATTTTGATACAGAGCCATAAAATTTTGACACAGAGACTTTAGAGTCACTAGCTTTTACCAGCCTGACAGTAAACCCCAGGATTTCTTTTTTTTTTTTTTTTTTAATGACAAAGGCACCTTGATATAGCAACCACAAATGGTAAGTCCCTTTGCTGACCAGTTAACGTAGGGTTTGCTCAGGTAGTTTTGGTTTTAGGAATTACAAATGGTCTTCTGTTTAATGTTTTAAATTCCCCTTGTATGTGCTATATACTGTAGTGGATGCATTCCCCTGTGAAGATGTTCCAAACATAAATGACTCATCAGTGATTCATTTTAATTTCAGAGCAGTTTGGGCTTTTTATACATGTATATTAAGGTTGTTGCTTTCCTAATGGTTTTGTTTTCAAATGCTGAAACAGAGCACCTGGGTTTTATGTCATAAATGATTCCAGAGCTATACATTGTGCATTACAGATCTGGCTTGAATGTGGCTTGGGTTCCCCTGATTCTCAGCGCTCCGATAAAAGGTTTAATATTGTGAGGTTTGTGCCAGAGTGTTGAAACACTCGTTTTCCCCTCCCATCCAAGACTTTATCCTCTTTGCAGAGGATACTAAATACAGCCTCATAAATTATGACGTTGAGCAATCATTGTAAAGTCAAAGTCTATATATATATATTACTTATTGTAAACATATTGGAGTACAGAAACACTTTCGTCCGTTCTGGATGAAGAGCATAATGCTCACCTTCTTACACTTACAGGAGAATGTGTCAGTGTTAAATATAGGTTTCAGAGTTCATGGTAGATGGGTTATAGTATTCAGAATAGTAAACCTATAGTGTTGTTAAGAGTTGCACATTATACTGTACAAGGGATGTAACCCAAAGCATCTCAGTGACGTGCGCTGTGCATCTGAACTTGAGGGATTTATACTGTAATTCTCTTCCTGCACAAAGGGGCGCTCTTCATGAAGTAAGTAGCATCTCGATCGTTCACCTTGGCAGTGACCAAACAAAGATTAAGTAGAGTTAGTGGAGCTGCCTGGTATGTTGTGCGTCCATATCGTCAAAGTGTTGTTGGAATTCCATTGCAACGTGTAGCGGTGGTACGTTTGCCCCGTTTAAGTCATTTCCAAAAGGGGTTAAGAGCATCTATGGTTCCTGAAATTAAGCAACCCTTTTCTTTTAATAGTGACACAAGTGGAGGGTGCAAGTTCTGCCTTGCTTGCAGATACATCTTTAATACTGCACTGTACTTTATCATATCTTCAAATTTGACTACACTTGCCTTTTACTAAGTAGCAGACGAAATGATTTCCAAAAGGTGGCTTCCTTCTTTATTCAATTTTAAATAGAAAGGCGCCCACTTCTTAATTTGCAGAGGCAGTGCTGTAGCTTTCATCTTTCTTTAGCTGTGCTGATTTCTCTTTGAGGGAACCTGCCTCTTTGAAGTGTCTTGAGCGTCTATAGGGACCTATTATAAACGGGGCAGAGCACTTTGCACTGAAGGCCATGTTTACTATCTCGCAGCCTTAGAATAATCGACCTGAAGATGGAGGATGTACGGTAGGTAGCCACTAAATCTCCTGCCTTCTCGTTTAGAATTTAAAAAAAAAGAAGTGTTTTTAAAGGAATTTGACAGATTAAAACTTCATAATAACCAAAGGCAGGCCTTTGATAATAAATGACAAAACTGTTGGCAGTGCACTAGTTATGAACTTGGGATATGTTTTTATAGGGGGGGGGAAAACTATTATTAAACCCCCCCCCCCCCCCCCCCCCCCCCCAACCCAAAAATAAATGCTGTGTTCTTTATAACTGTTTGAGGGCATAGCCGTTCTATTCTGCTCCTGTCAGGTATATCGTCTATTTTGGTCAGAATTTGAGAGGGGGCCATCAGGACAAGGAAGAGTGTTAATGCTAATTAATACACATGTCTAAACTGAGCTACAACAAGAACAGGACATGGATCTTGACAAGTATGTCAACTAGCGAGCTGCAGACTGATGGATGGAAATTTTACCTCTGAGCCGGTTTGACAAAAACAATGATTCTGTTGAGGCTGATTGCTGTATTTTCTATGATACTAAACATTTTTTTCATATTGGTGCATCTGTCTAAATATACTCAAGAGTCTTTGTAGTTGTGTAAATTCAAGTGCGAGTCGGAAATGATCTTGTGCAGAGCTTGGATATGTTTTAATAATACTGGTATTTGTACTGTCATGATATCCGTGCTGTTATCTGTACAGAAACCAGTTCTTCATTTTCTGGGAGTGATAATGAGTTTTTTTTTCTGGAATGTGTTGCCTGTATCTTGAGGGTTCGTTAGCGTGTGATTGGGAACAAGGCAATTGCCACACAGATTGATGATTATCTTAATTTAAACCCAGCTTAATAATGACATTTTATATGGGGGTTTTACACATTTTAATTAGATAAAAAATACTGGCAACTTTCTTAATTCTGTGTTTTAATAGGCACCAGTACCTGTGGGAATGCACTGAGAGGATCCCTACAGACCCAGGTCACTCCATTAATCAATCATGTGTTCATTGTATTGTTCCACCTTTGTTTGTGTGTGTGTTGATCTAGATATAAAGCAGGCATTTAAAAACAGCAAATGATACTATGCCAGAAGGGAAACTGTATCCAACAGGATATGCCTCAATTATTAGAAATACCTGTTGAAGATGAAGAGGAGTGATTGATAGATTCCTAACCCACTATAAGTGGCTTGACTATGTGAAACCTCAAACTGTGCATTTGAAGCATTGGTAAGTGCACATCATTTTACGATTGGCCAAAAATCTTCGTGGTAGATTTATTTGGTCAATTATGTAATTACATTAGAACAGAAATAAATCTCAGCTTCTCATTGGAACTATAATGAGGTATTTTTATCGGGTTTAATTCACAGCTGTTGGCCGCTATAGGCTAATCCTTGCGTTGTCATTGTGAACCACAGAGAGGTAATAGAACTGAGGGTGAAAAGCTGCAACTCATTGGCATGGCAGGAGGAAAGCCAGGTTGTGGTGAACAGGATTACATGAATTTGCAATGCTTTCAGAAATGACTCCTGCACCTACTGGTTGAGTATAGCATTGGGAAGAGGCTCTGTGGGAGGCAAGTTAATTGTGCATATCATGCTCTCACTCCTCTGCAGTACTGCTGTAGTACGTTTATTTACATTGTTGCCCGAATACACAATGCAATCTGAAAGGTTTATAGAAGGGTAGGGTCTGGTGGTAAAGGTTTGGGGAAGGATGGTGAGAAAATTCAAGACGGGCCATCGTGTTCACCACAGTAAGTGCAAAGGGATTCAATTTTATTTTTACATTTAAATGAGAAAAATCTCAGTAAGAAAACATTGTTATATTTGCTTTAGTGTATAACAATTAAATAAAGCTGCAGCTTATAGTGACAACAATTCAGCACTGTATTACACAAATGTTAAAGAAAAGTAATACGAACCAGAGCTATTTCTTCTACATGACATGAGTGTATTTTTTCTCAAATATTTACACAGTGTGTTTGCACATAATTGTATTTTTTCTTCATACTATAGGTACAGTACTGAATCGGGCTTTATGTTTGTGTACTTCTAAATGAAACTTGAAAACTTCTCAGGGCTTTGCTGTAAATGCTCAGCACTTTTGAGCCCCTGTCACTATGCTCTCTGCACTGAGGGATACAGGATTAACCCAAGGATAATGACCTTGTTGCCCATTTGAGTGGAAGGAAAGCTGTTTTCAGATTCTTGGATGCCTGGATTCTGTATTACACTGAAGCTGGCTCTCCCTAAGGGGGTCAGCATGTCCTAGTCGCCAGGTCAAGTCTGCATCATCCCTGTTGTCTCTGACAGAAAAACACACACATCTCAGCCATCAAGAAGCCTTGGACTTCAATTACAAGAGACGGCAAATGGCAGACGGAATTCGAGACAGTCAGAATAGATTTGAAATGTGAAAATGACACAGATGTGGAGCAAGGTGCCACATTGGGTTAACCCTTTACCTTCCAAACATTGTTGACATTCATTGAGTGTCCTAAGCCAAACTGTAACAATATAAAATGTCACCAATCTATAGATACAACATAATTAGCGTCTTTATTTTAGTAGGCAACTTATTTTACATTTTAAAAGCAGTTTGTAAAGAATTCTAGCTACAGTACTTGCAATCAGGTGTGTATACTGTAAGAAGTAAATACAGAACACTGTGATCCTCACTATACTGTAACAGAGTAACCTGTTGATGCTGCTACCCTTTCCAATCCCCGCTGTGATATTGCACCAGACACCACCCCATGTGGTCCACAGGATAAAAAGGGTCCCAGGTGCTACATTTGGGTTCGCGGGGTCTCTTGGCCAGGACGCCTGTAAAAAAGGCAGAAATTCACATGTTCAAAAGGAAGTATGACCTGCTCTGTGAGTGGGTATTTCATCACCCTGGGAGGATTTTCTTTTTTCGTGCTACCTGTGTACTTTTAAACTGAAATGATTCCTAATTTGATCATTTCTGTTGGTATGAGTAGAAGGCCAGTGTTTGCCTAGCTTCTTAGAACTGGCCTTGCAATTTGAATTCTGGATTTCTTAGACCCCGTGATCCAGGCTTAATACTGTTACTGACAGTAGCTGCCTGTTTTAAATTGTCAGGGTTGGCTATTAAGTCTTCACATCATAAAGGGAGCTTTGACTGCAAATGTTTCTGTGATCACAATAGTTCTACACCAAGGTACAGCACCAGTAATTACTGTACATCTTTCTTTGTGTGAATTGAATGCTGTTTTACGAAGCCAGTGTCTGTGTTCCACCCTGCTGTACTTACTCAATATGCTATGCTGACCATTGAAGCACCTTCAGGCATAGCAACTGTGAACCAAGCTCTGCCTTCTCGAAGTCTGAAGGCTTTCTTAAAATCCCACTACAGAAGATAGCTAGTTTTCTGGGAAGGTGTTTTAAAGGGTTTGCGTTGTATTGTTTTGTGCCCTTTGCAATGTGTCCGTCTCGCTGGAATGATAATCAGGTGGTCAGAACACAGTATAAGGGTCATCACCCTACCATCTCTGATTTACACCAAACCTGGTTCTTGGGGTTGTTTCAGAAAACAAGCTAAAATTTTACATTTTTAGATTGATCAGGTAAAGGGGTCAAAGGTTATAGAGAGGTCAAAATGTGGTTGATGGGGACCCCCCTTAACATTAGCCATCCTTGTACTCCAAAGCGGTTTGTGCTTCAGACTTGTGGGAGGTGTCATTTTATTGGAAATCGCACTGCAAATCTGTAAGAAAACAAAAGGAAGTTACACCTTAACAAAATGTTTTATATATACAGTGTATGTGTGTGCATATATATATATATATATATATATATATATATATATATATATATATATATATATATATATATATATATATATATATAATTAATAAATAAATATATTTTTTGGTCAAAGGTCAAAAACTTTTTCTGCTACGGTACATGGCTTTTTTCTTTTAACACTGTGTACCCCCAGCCAGGTGCATTTTCTCAAGTGACCTTAAAAGTAGTACTTTTAGTTTCAGCAGTACCATGGACAGTTGAGATTCACCAATACAATTCTGAATTAACTTCATGCATCTGTAGTTCCATTTGCTGTATGTTGTGTACAAAGAAAAGGTGTGTTTTGTCCAAGTAGACATTGGAAATGCATGGGATTTATTTGATCTAACAAGCCATCAGGGTCTGAATAACTTTTAGAAACATGACCTGAAGTGTGCCAGCCCTGCAGCAAATGCTGCTGTCACATCCCGGATCTGGAGCTGCCATGTTTTATTACTTACAATTGTATCAGACAGGATTTAAAAAAAAAACAAAAAAAACAGAAATAGACTTTTGTTTGGTAAGACTCTGTGTCTTAATGATTTAGTTTAACAGAGACCGTATCTTAGCTGACACCCTGTTAATGTACTTACTACATGTAATACACACGTTAAGTTAGCACTGTTTTTCATATTTTGTTTGGCTTGACCTATCTATTGCCTTTCTTTCATACTGTAGATTGAAAATTAGGGTATGTGTCTTATATTTGGTGAGCTTAGGAGACCTATGTTATTGATTAGCTTAGAAGGACTTTGGGTTTGCTACACTGGGTGTTCCAACACAAGAGTGAAAACTTGGTGTTTCTCAACTTGGATCCTTTGGGATCCACTACAGTCTAGGAGTTCTATTTGGATTCTAAAAAAATATATATTGATGTTAATCTCCTATAGGCTGGTTTAACAGACCCTGATCAGCACTGACTTTGAAATGCCGAATGTTGCCTTAGGAAAGATACAGTAGTCCAAGATTACTGCTAATCAGCATCTGTAAAACCAGCCACATGTGTAATACTGTTTTTTATGGACACTGGTAAGTAGATTTAAAATCCATATTTAGTTACCAGTTGAAACAAAACCCTGGGCTGTTAGTCCGTCATTCCCCCTCCATAAGGACTCCAGTTGAGAGCCAGTATTTTATATTGTTTAAATCAAAGAGGTGCAACACTTCCTTTAACACACATCCTTGACTTGGCTGCTATCAATACGCTGCCTGGAGCTGCTGTTTTAAATATATTTGCTTTTTTATTGCAGAACCTGCAGGAGGAGAACCCGCCAGATTGTCAAATGAATAACAGGAAGGAAGACATGGAGATCACGTCTCACTACCGACAGCTCCTGCGGGAGCTGAACGAGCAGCGGCAGCACGGCATCCTGTGCGACGTGTGCATCATCGTGGAGGGCAAGATCTTCAAAGCCCACAAGAACGTGCTGCTGGGGAGCAGCCGATACTTCAAGACCCTCTACTGCCAGGTTAAGAAGACCTCCGAGCAGGCCACTGTCACACACTTGGACATTGTCACAGCGCAGGGCTTCAAAACCATCTTGGACTTCATGTATTCCGCCCACTTGGCGCTGACCAGCAAAAACGTCATCGAGGTTATGTCAGCGGCAAGCTACCTGCAGATGACCGACATCGTCCAGGCGTGTCACAACTTCATCAAAGCTGCCCTCGACATCAGTATCCGCTCGGAGTTGTCGGACGAGCTGGTTGATTTCGAGATGAACGCGGCCACCGGGGGAAACAGTAATGCGGAAGCGTTGGCGTCAATGATGTCAGGCAGGAGTACCTCTCCTTGGCTGGCACGGAGAACCAGCCCTGCCAATTCCTCCGGCGATTCGGCCATTGCCAGCTGCCACGAAGGAGGGAGCACGTACGGTAAAGAGGACCAGGAGCCCAAAAACGACAGCCACGATGACATTTCTTCACAGTCGTTGTGGTCCAGTGAATTCCGACCTGTACAGGTCAAAGAGGAGCAGGTATCCCCCTCGAACTACAGGAAAGAGGGATCTACTTCTGCACAGAACACTTTAGGGGAGCAGGGCAGCGGTGAGAGGTGGCAGCCATCTGGGTCCGGGCGCAGGAAGAACCGGAAAAATAAGGACACAGTGCGTCACATCACACAGCAAGTGGAAGACGACAGCAGGGCCAGCTCACCCATGCCATCCATCCTCTCCGTCTCTGGCTGGACCTACAACAGCCAGGATATTCCAGGTAAGAAACAGGGTTCTCATCTCCCTAACTGCTCTTACAGTGGTTAAATACTATGCAAATGAGCCCATTGCCTGAATTTCTATGGAATGTAACGTTTCATTACAACTGGTTATTTGTGGGATATTGTGGCAGTCTCTGGCTCATTTTGTTGTTGGTATAAAACGTGGCCCATGAAGAACTGTATGAGCATCTCTGTTGTACATGATGTTTAATTACACTATTGCACTGTTGCATCTATTCTAGAGCTGTGTTTTAACACACTGCTCTTCTGTGAGGACAAAGGTGCGGTTATTAAAGAGTATGCGAGAGGCTTTCTGTACAGTAGATAGAACATGAATGGTCATGTCCATTTCCAGTTTCTCAGGCACAACTCTGTTGATCTGTGTGGAAAAACTCTAAATAGTGCACAATGTCTGTCTTAACGATTCTGCCTCACTGCCCATATCTTTTTGATAACCTCATGTGAGAAGAACAAAAGCAAAACTATCGAGGTCACTTTTTTCTGAAACAAAGCAAATTCAAACCATGGGGAAACAGTAACTTAATTCCTAAAACAGTTTTATAAAAAAACCTTGATATTTTCTTTTTGGATGGGATATAAAGTTAATCCAGTATTTGGATATTGACATTCCTAAAAAAAAAAAAAGATAATACCCCACTTTATTCTATCAATATTTAAGTACATTAAGATTATGGTCATGCGATAACTTTATCGCCCCATCTTTATAATAAATATTTGATTACTGTGTATGACGCTGTGTGGTCTGGTGGTTAAAGAAAAGGGCTGGTAATCAGGAGGTCCCCAGTTCAAATCCCGACTCACTCACTGTGTGACCTTGAGCAAATCACTTATCCTCCTTGTGCTTTCAGGTGAGACGTTGTTGTAAGTGACTCTACAGCTGATGCATAGTTCACACACCCTAGTCTCTGCAAGTCACCTTGGATAAAGGCGTCTGCTAAATAAACAAATAATAATAATTATCAGCTTTTCAGCACTTTGGAGTAAAAGTAAGCCTGGTTCCTATAACAGATTTAATTATGGAGCAGGTCTTGGAGAGCAGCACTCTAAGGGAGTTTGCCAGAAGTTCAAAAAAGGAAGATTAAACGCTTATTAACCTCTGTGCGTAAAAGACTCTTATACACTGCATTTCCTGTGCATCACTGTTCGATATTCAAGCAATCTGAAAAATGACCTGCGTCTGTTATGAACTACCCAGGGGAAATCAATAGAATAATCTCTTAACAACTCTAACCTGTACCGATGAAGAAAAGGATTAATATCACAAAGAAATGACTGCACAAGTGGAAGAGTTTTAACAGGATGCAGTGCCTCTGTATTCCTACCACATTTTAGCACCAACAGCAACCGTGACATTCCAGTTCTCCGCTTCAGTTTCAGTGGGCCACACGGTCACATGACCTGATTTAGAAGTGTACGGTTTCTAGGTCTTACAAAGTTCACAGTGTAAAAATCCCAAGTGCTACTACTGTAAGTCAAAACAGGTGTTTGGTCAAGTGGTCAGTGTTTAATCTTACAGCTATTACAGGGCAGAATGACTTCCAAAAACGATATATATAATGAAGTGGGTCTTTTGTAGAAGTAAAGGTGATGTTTTTTGTGGTTTCTGACGACGTTTTGAAAACTGGTTGAGCCTTTTGAGTGCACTGTGCTTGCGCCTGTCACCCACATGTACATTTTCAGGAAGTTCTTCCTCAGATACGAGACTCAGGGGAAACCCACCAAAGCTTGTGTCTGGTTAGGTGGGGGATTTTATTTTCCAAATGAGACCGACCCACTGTTGTACATTACCATGTTTTTTAAGATTGGTATCTCACACAATATAGACCTTTGTTTATCTAAAGTAGTCATTTTTGCACTGGGTTTTTCCATTTTCACATGGTCATAGTTTCAACCCAAGAACCAAATGTTGAAATTTCCGGTCCAATCTTCTTGTGTCAAGAATATGAATGATATAGGACACTTAAAACCCTGTAGTTTTTACAACAAACCCATTACATTTGCTGTATCCTGTGTTGTCTGTGTTGCAACAATATATTTTTCAACATAATCCTGATTTCATTCGATATTTTATTTTTCACACATCATGGGTAGTAAATCAGCTGGGGGAAAGCGTTCTTCTCTTGGGTGTTTTAGTATATCTAGACCATGCTCCCTTCTGGAAAAATGCCTGTGGGAACAGAAAACCAGCGTTGTTGCAGGAGAAAGCGTTATCTGGAAACTCCAGTGTTTTGGATTATGTATTTGTCTCTACAGCGAACCCTGCTGGCCATATTCGCACGTTAATTTATGGAAAAAAAGTGAACAAAATGTTCTGTCAAATATAGTTTTAAGTGCTATGAAAGGCACCACTTTATTGAACTTTTTCCTATTTTTTTTCACTTTAAGGCGTTCAGAGTGAATTCTCAGCTGTCCAAAGGTTAAAGCTTGAAATAATGAATTTAAGCCCCCTTTCACCCCACTCCTTTTAATATTCCAGTTAAACATCCCTGTAGTATTTGCACTTCATTAAACTTAAAATAGGTTGAACATTTAAAATACCGAGAACACATTTCAACCCTAGGCCCTCTCTCGCCCCTTTTCCGGTTTAATATTCCTATTTTATATACTCCCACTCCAATAAAACTAAAATAGATTTCATATTTAAAACGGAGAAGAATTTTAACCCTTTTCAGCCCTCAAAAGTTTGAATTGGTTTCATCTCCTATAATTTTTTATGTCTTCATACTGTAGCCTACACTGTTCTGTATCTTTCAACGGAAACAGAAAGAAGTATTGTTGGAACAAACTCATTTTAACCCCAGGAACCCTGCAGCCCTCCTCTGTGTAAACGCATTGAATAGATTTCTGTTCTTGCTAAATTCGTCACTTTGGATTGCGCTGATTTTTTTCCACTTCTCTTCGGTCTTATTTTCTTTTTTTCCCAGTGTGTCTCCAGCGTGGTTTAACTGCCACCTTTCCAGACTCCTTGTTTTTTTTTTGGATACGAATTATGATGGCCAGATTTTTTTCTCTTGACACCAACCTGCCAACTTAAGAAACGGTAGTTCTGTAATTAATGTCCGCAGTAATACTTCATACCTTTCAAATGAATATGACCGCACCTCCCAGACATGCTTAATTCCCCTAAAGTTTGAATTGTAGAAGATCACAGAAACAGATTTAAAAATAAACAGAACGGACATGAAGTCTTTTTGGGGGAAACCACAGATACAGGTGTAAATAAGTTACAGCTCTGTGCTGTGATGGTTCATTATTTGCTATATTAAGCTGAGACCCAGTGAGATGCAACACCTCTTCTACAGGATGTCCTGTTGGCACATTTTTTATGTTTAAAGGTTGAACGGGAGGAAACGTCAGAGGGAGGTAAGAGAGTGGGTGACTGATCTGTTCTCTATTTTGATACTAAGGGGTATTCTTATATTCTGGCATAGGTTGCTATTAGTTATGTTTCATTCTCTATTAAAAGTTTAAGCTGTATAATTATAGTGTTCAGTGCTCTTCACGTCTTACCTGATGTTGTAAACCTTAGTTAATAAATTAAATAAGTTATTTATCGAGACAAAGTGTTACTGTTATTTTAGTTATTTGACCTAAACAGGTTTTGTTGTGAAACTGTAAAAGTACACAAATCCCACAGATTGCTGATTTTGTGTTTTGAAGTCACCTTTTAAAAATGGTGAGCCTGGATCAGCTTCATGAAGATTGTTCCCATTGAAATGAGACACTTATTGATACAGTCTGTGGGTCTGTCACAGGATTCTGAACAGCATCTTTGAAGATACAGTACAGATTTGTTTCTTAATACTCAAGTATTCATTATTTGATAAATACTTACAAAAGACCCATAGTGAGACCTTCACATAACAGAATGCTCCAGATCAAAGCCATACGTGTTTCATACATGCACAATTATATTTAAAAACAAAATGAGAACTGTGTTCAGTATCACTGTACCAGTTGTTACATAACTGAAGAGCTCAAAGGAAGAAATACTAATAGTACAGTGGTGACTGTAGAGAAACTTGACACAAATGTACTGTAGGATTTTGACCATACATGACCTGTGGCAAGTGTTTGTGTTTGCTTGTTTTGTTGCCCCCCACCCTCCTCTGTGCTGTAAGTCTGCTCGGTTTAAATAAAAGACAATGAAGAGTCTTTGGGTATTTGGATGAGCGTTTGCTCTGACAGGATGCAAAGGTCTCCAGCCCCTGGGTGTGTCAGGCTTGCCTAGTCAGAGCATTCTGCTGAATGAGACCTCCTGCTATAGGGCAGATCTCACTCCCACTGACAAGTCCCTCAAGCCTGGTAAAGAAACGGCAAAGAGAACAAATAAAAAAGAAATCCCCCTGAAGTCTTGATGACGGTTGTTCCAGGAAGCTGGGAAGGATAAAATCTTTTTTTTTGATTGTTGCATATTTATAAATTCTCATTATATTCCTTGTAAAAGTGATATAAATTACAATGGTACAATAGTAAATATATAAATAAATACATACATACATATATAGCTGTTACTGTCAAATCAAAAGCTAGCCACAACTTAATGAAAAAAAGAACACGCTTGAAAACATGTTAGAATATATACATCGTAATATACATGCTGGGGGGTTACGTGTTAAGGCCAGGATTTCTTAAACTGATGTGTAGTAAATCAGTGAAATATGGTAGAGCATTGTTCTCCGTCCCTTCCACATATTTAGGGTTGCTAAAGCACCCCACAGGGTCCTGAAATCGGACCCAGACGATCTTTGCTTTAGGTGGTCAGAATAGTGTTCCTTTAAGTGAGAAAGGACAGCAGTCTGTTTCCAGTTTTGATTGTCCAGCCTGCGATAGCTGGAGCCAGTGTCTGTGGGGTGATGGATTCCTGTCTGCTCTTTACCACCTCCAGAATTCATTCTTCCAGAGGTTCAAATCCGCTTATTCCACATTCCGCTGGCTTACTGAGGAACACTGCCCAGCCGCTTCCTTTGCTACCAAATTATCCGTTTGCCTTTTTGTAGACTTGATCACTAGCTTTGTCTAAAACAGCAGATTTGTCTTTTTTTTATTATTATTTATTTATTTAATTTGTATGCCACTTTCATGCTTTCATTTAAACTTTTAGTTATTGGCCCGTTATTTTATTTATTTGAGTTTTGAGTTCATTTTATTTAATAATTAAAAAAAGACAACTTAATTTGACCTCAAACAGTGAACAATTGACACATTTTTGCAAATGATTATTTAATTTTTTTGCAATGTATAAAATGCTTCTCAGCAAATACATGCGCATGTTTTAACATACAAGTGGCATGAGTTTAGCTGGAACCTAAAGTGACATTCCTGAAACCTAAATTAATATATGACTGTGACATGAACTGTCCAGTAGCTGTGGGCTTGTTTGGTAAATTACAAAGGTTTCTGTGATTTAATCATATAAAATTAATTTCAACACCATTAATTACGGCTTCTCTGGCAATAAAAAATCACTCAAGTGGGAACAAATCAACAGCACTATTTAAGTATTTATTTTTTATGATTACTTTATTTAAAAAGACAATTTAAAACCACTTGACTTTTTTTTTCTTCTTAATGTGATTTAGAATAAATATATGTGTTTGAAATGCCATTTCCCCCCCCCCCCCCCCCCCCCAGTCTTGAGCTGCCATACCCAATTACAGTACTGTTGATGTGATTTGAGAGTTTTGCTGTTAAGAGATTTGAAGGTTGTGTGTCAGAATGCCAATGATTCAGTGGGCTAGCACCCAGCAGTACTGAAGCTGTTCATTTGAAAGCCAACATGCAGATACAGTTAACCTGTAGGATGTGAACCCACGCCAATTCAGTGCAGCAGTATGAGAGGTGTTTTTTTTTTTAACTTTTAGCACAGCTCTGAAACCAGTTTTGACCATCGAGTTTCTTATTTGGTTTGTGGCAAATTCGTTTTCGAATGCTGCCTGTTTCCACTACAGTGCATTCCCCAGTGCTTTTTTTTCTATGATTTTATCGACTACCACCTGTAATAAAAAATACACCATGAAACCAAAATACACCTTCACCAGCTATATCTAATATATAATCACAATGTACGGTTGGGTTGCAGAAATTGGAGAGTTAGCTGGTGCTGCTGCTTTTTTTTTTTTTTAATTCAATGTATAAAAACACATTGTTGCGTGCTGTTTAAACCCACTTTTTTTTGCGACTACTCCCAGGATTTAAAGTGGTTCCACCCTCCCTCAGCCTGCTTTTAGCACAAAGCCCTGCGTGTTTGTTTCCCTTCCCCACCCTGCATTCCTTTTTCCCCAGGCACTCCACTGAAGCTGGAGCGCTCCCCCTCCCTCTCGCTCTCGCTCTCCCTCTCCCTGCACTGCTGAGCTGCATTCACTCCCCAGATTACCTCGAGCTTGGCAGTCCTCCCCCCTTCTTTTAGCCTCGCGGGGCTGTTTGATTTATTCCCCCCCCCCCACCTCCCTGATGGAGAATATGACCCGGTTAGTCCCTACAAACACACACAGAAATAACAACCTTTCCTTTCCTTTCCACCCTCCCTTTTTACCCTGCATTTTTTTCATTCCCCTCTCCCACACTACTTTTAAATTGCCTCCTGAATTCTTGAGCTCTTTTCTTTATGAATGTTTGACTCCCCCTTTCTTTTGAAAATTACTTTTTGCCCTTTCAAGTCTTCTATGTGGAAGACGCAAGAAGCCAAAGTATTATTTATTTACTTTAGCTGATATAACAGCACCAGCACAAATTATGGCAACAACAAATTATTTACAGCAAGACTAGGGGTGGGGATTGTATTGCCTGTTTTTTACTTACTAAATATTTTGGTAGTAAGTGGATCATAGTGTCTCTGCATTGGTAGTAAATGGATCATATTTGGGATATTTTTAAAGAGGAGACGATTTTCTATTCAGGGATATCAAGATATTTAGTGAACAAGTAGTCTGAGTGAAGTTATCTGGTAACAAACTCCCCATCCCCAGTTGTACTGCTTTCCTAGAAAGAGGAGAACATTCCAGGGTACGATTCTACTTGTGAGATGTCTTGCTCATTCATATATTTAGCATATTTTTTAAAGAGGAGGCGATTATCTATTCAGAGATACCAGGGTGTTTAGTAAGTAACGGGTCTGAGACAAAATGGATAAATACAATCCCCCACCCCTAGTCTTTTAGCTGTGGTTGGCATAATGAATCAATTCCTGGAAGGAAGACTGATTTTAAAAGTGTTAATGCTTGTCATTGCCCACCGTGACCGGGAGTTCCCAGGGGGCGGCGCACAATTGGCAGAGCGCCGCCCGGGTAGGGAGGGCTTAGGTTGGCAGGGCAATCCATGGTTCACCGTGCACCAGCGACTCCTGTGGCTGATAGGGCGCCTGTGGGTATGCAGTGGAGATCCATTCAGATCTGTGTTGTCCTCCGACACTTTTTCTTCATTCAACCCACTTGTCTCAGTAAAAGGTAAAATGCATCATATGCAATGGGAGTCCTTTTCCCATCCCTGTATACAATCCTGTGTTCAAATTGCTTTTACCCTCCAATTCCATCCTCTTGCTCTTGTTCTTGCTTATCCCCTGAATAGATACAGTAATTAACCCATTTTCAAAAGATTGTAAGAAGTAATACCAGACAATCCCTCCCAGTTCAGTGGTAACCTGAATGTTCTCCATGTAAAGTGAAATATGTTTCTGTGTATCTGTCTCGGCAGTCAACATTGCAGAAATACATTTGTGTGCGATACTTCCGGGGAGTGCAGGACCAGCACTGGTGACTGCTTGGGAACTGCAGAATTGGTGAGAGTGAGAAGATAGTAAATGGGATAGTTTTGTGTTTTAGCTCTGGAGGGCGAGTCTCCTATCCAGGTGTGCAGGAAAGCTCTGTTGAGGTATTGCCTATTAAGAGACAAGCAGCACACAAGACCGTGTCCTTGAGGATTTAAGGTGTGACAGTATTTCAATAGTTGGCAAAACAATTGCAGCACAGCTTGAAGAGTCTACAGCGCACATTTAGAATCGTTACGATGAAGAAATATTTAGATTCCAGGACTGGCTCTTCATTAAATGGAACGGAGTGTGTTAGTGTGTTTTTAAAGTGCAGTTGTAGTTGTTTTCTCTTCATATGACCCTAAAAGGTATCTGTTTGTATTGGTGCCGGTATGATTGAGATACACCTGCATAGTTTTAATAGAATGCAAAGTAAATAAACCCTTTTGGAGAATACTGTGGTGAGTCTTTTGGAATCGAGGACTGTTTTTCATGCTGCGTTCTATAATTAAGGGATTGTTTGTCTAGCAACAAAGAACCTGTTCCCAAAGTGTGTGTTAATAAGTAAGGCTGGTATGTGGGGGAGGAAATTCACTAGAGCAAGACCAGGAGACCCCAAAGCACAGCTGAACAATGGCGGTGTTGAGTTTCAGTCGGGGAGGGGTCGCCTGAAGCTGAAGGAGGAGTGCCCCAAGAGGTGACGACCTCCCCCATACATCCTCATAACTGAGCTGTTCCACCAGAAACCTACCAGGGCCGTGTTCACATTGTACCAGGAAAAACAAGCTGCAAAAATGTGCAGTGATCGTATAGATTTACTTTTAAGACAGATTATTCCTTGCACAGCTTGCGCTGTGATTTAGCATTTCAGGTATCAATAGACATCACTGTAGTACAGAACCGAGGACCACTTTGTGCAATACTGTAGTACATCATCATCAATTTAATATACAGATTATGTACTTCAGTGTGTTTGTTTATGGCCTTTGTTACATACTGAGAAACAAAGTTTCAGTCATTTCAAAAGGGTGTTTTTTTAGCACAAATGATCCTGCCAGGGGTTGCTTGCTGCCATGGAAACCATATTAAATGGAGATTCAATTTGGAAGAGTACATCATATTTATTTGGACCTGTTTTTAGTTCTGGTATTGGTGAAGCAGTGCAATGTTTTTTTTAGTGACTGGGATGGGGTGAGGGGGCAATACAGTAAATTGAAAGCATTATATTCTAGTATCAGTGGGGTTACTGATTGGTTTGTTTCTAAATCTATTCTATTGATTGGCACTGCGACTCCAAGTGCAGTGTGTGTGTGTGTGAGTGAGGGTTGCTATTTTAATGAATGTCTTAACCCCGTGCCCCGGACCCAAATCCAGCTCCCCCAGCTTAATTAACTTTATCATTTGTCTGTGTCGTCTATAACGCATAACCCCTTCCAGCTGTTCATTTAAGTGGGGCCTCCCTTTTTTTGGAGGAGAGTACAATGAATGATAGTGTTTGAAACCTGGAGTAAATCGAAGGAGCATAGTCTGCAACAGATACTGTGTTCATGTGACAAATCACCTGCAAATGTAAGACCATTTTACACGAGCCCTGAAAACAATACACATCTACTGGATAGAACAGTCCACATCTCCTGTGTTTTAGAATGTCATTTGTTGGGTTAACAGGTTTATTTTGATACCCGAGATGCCTCTTTACAGTAGTATGGTATAATTATTCCAGATAACAAGTATTTTGAATGACTAAACATGATTTTACTGCTTGTGGTGGTATCTGTATGTAGTTTTATATTCCTGTTCTTGTACGGTCTGTGTGTTTTTTTTAAATGTTATAAGTATATGCAAATGTAGTCAACACACAACCTCTGCCTACTCTGGTGCCTGATACATTCTTCTTCGCCTAGCGTACTTTAGCCCACAGACTTTACCATAAACGGTACCTTCGTAATTTGCATTGCCCTGACCTTGTGGGTTACAAAAGCCTTGCTGTTAAATAGAGCGAGAGTTAATGTCTATTACGCCTAGCCTCCACACCTTCACTCTTCAATTTCATTTCTTGTGCTTTTAAGAGTGGAGGCAGTTCTGCACATGATGGTTTCCAATGCCACGGTCTGCAGCATCCAGTACAGTGAACAGAATAAATACAGGTTCGCTAAAAACTATATTCGGCTCTTCACCCCGGCACAAAGAAAAACACGTTGGGGCACTGCTGAACTGTACATGATGAGCTTCGCACGCCTGTACACGAAGAAGAACAGAGAAAGCACACCACGGTCAGAGAGCTTCAAAGAGCCTGTCTTTTCATTCAGAGAGTACAATATGATCTTTCAATGTACAACATGTAAAATCAGGACTCCTGCTCTATACAGTACATGGACTGCTCTGTGTCTGGAAAGTGCTTTTTCTTCATACGTCGTTACATTGTTATTGTGGTTGCTGCTGTGCTTCTGGTAATCATTCAACCTGACTGGAAGTCTCCAACAGTCAGTTTGTCCCACGAGACCTGTGGTAAGCAGCCCCTTTATTCTTAGTCTAGAGAAAACAATGACCATCCTCCTAGCTACTCTATAAATAATCTCCTTCTATGGCTACATTTCCATCAACAGGTCACTTTGCCGTGTCCAGTTTTGAGAGTGCCCACGATTGGTTTAATGTAATAGGAGTGGGATAGACGAGTATGTACAATAATCCCTCCTTGCTCCATTTGAACCTTCCAGATGAAAAACACAAACTGAAAAAGTCACACTGCTGTCATATTGAAATATTTCCTTCTAAAGGTGTGAGTCGGAATTTCACTGCATCTACGTCTGTCTACTGAGAAATTATTGCAGATGCATTTAAAAGCAGAACACATTCATTTGTTTTTAGTACGGACAACTAATTGTGGAAACAGCAAATTATTTACTGTATATTTTGCATATTTATTGAGAACTACCAAGGTGTTTAGTAAATAAAGGGTCTGTGTGTAGGAAAATGGCCAATAAAATACCTTGGTATCCCTGAATAGATAATCCTCTTTAAAATATTTTAATTAAGCAAGACATCTCAGTTTGTTACCGGATAACCTCAGTCAGAATATTTGGTCACTCAATATCTTGGAATCCCAGAGTAGAAAATTGTCTCCTTTTTTTAAAAATATGCTAAGGATTTTAATGAGCAGTCTGTCTCACTAGGTCAGTACAATCACCGCCCCTAGTCTTGCTGCAAATCATTTGTTGGTACTGCATTTATATGTTTGTATGTATGTAGAAATGCTATATATATATATATATATATATATATATCTCCTCTCATTTGCATTGTACTGGTATGCAAATGTGTGCACATTTACATGTACAGAGAACTGCGCTGTCGCTTGGAGAGACGAGAAGCAGGGATGTTCAGATGCCTCTCCGGTGCTTGTTTCTGGGTCATCAAGTGCTCAGCGCAACGGTGCAGACGGGACTAATACTCCCACCCCTCCGTTCCTCCTTACTGCAGACATTGCTTGATTTGTTTTCCATTAGACCCGACAACGTTTCCAGCATGTGGCCAGCTTCCCCCAATTTAGATCCAATTTGAATTGATGCTGTTGCTCGATGAGGCATCAGTTAAAGGGAATTGCTTTACTTTCTCTGTGGGCAATGTTCCCCCAAACAGACAAAGTACATCCATTGGCCTTGATCGCTGTGAACAGTGGGTGTGTTAAACAGATCCAGTGGGGTTGTTGGGTAGTATTGCTACCATACAAAGGTTTGGAACCTGCAGCTTTCTGCCTTACTGAAATTGATAATAGTTTCAATAGCTGTAAGAGTGGTTTTACCTTAATACACTGTAGGTGATATTTTCTTGTGTTACAGTATTGTGTGGATAGCATGTATACACTATTAAAAAATATCCAGAATTTCATTGCACAGGATAAGGGATGCAAACACAGTAGTGTATTACAGTAGTTTGGGATTGGGGTAATCGTGGCTAATGAAAATTGTGACCCAACAATTGAAACAAAGAAAGGCACTCCACGTGTATGTACTTGGAAGGTGGTTTGTTGTGGTCCTGTACATATAGCAAGAACGAAATAAAGTTCAAATCTCGTTCCACTTTAAACGTTAAAATTGCAGAATCTATCCAAAAACTTTGGCAAACCAAGGTTTAACTTCAGTGTATTACAGAAACATTTTGACAAGTATACCAAGATGTTCCAGTTCTGTACCACACTTGGGTTATAACAACTAGTAACCGGTGAGGGCTTGATAAAACTGTCTAAATTTCCCACACACTTGCAAAATAATTTCAAGGTCTTCCATTCCTCTACTGCTGTGAATGGGGGTGGGGGGAGGTAAGGAAGTTCCTGAAAACGAGGATCTGTCCTGGCTTTATATCTGCAGATTTAAACTAGAGTTATGTTGCCTTCGTTAACAGCTTGTTTGTTTGTTTTTCTTTGCAGGTGCTGACGTAATGGAGCCCAACAGCTCAGACAGCCGGGGAGACCGGTTAGATTTCTTCATGAAGCAGGAGGAGGCCCTGGCTGGAGAGGCCAACTACCTGTCCCAGTCTCTGGGCTCGGAGAAGGAAGAGTCGTTGAGCCAGGGGACCTCCGTGGCTAACCTGCGCGCAGCCCTCATGAGCAAAAACAGCCTGTTATCTCTCAGAGCAGAGATGCTTGGAGAAGACAATCCATTGCTTTTTGAGTACTTTCCCAAAGGCACACACTCTTTGTCTCGTAAGTTATCCTTCTGTTTTTGTAACTCTTTATTGTTTGCGGTTTAAATATGATAAGGCTTGAATTTAATGAGTGTTGTCTAGAATGCATGCCTATGCTGCAGCACAATTGCATGTGGAGAGGGGAGGAGGGGGGGTTAAGGGTTAGTCCAAAAAATGTGGTCAGGTGGTTAATTGTGTCATGTTTAATATTAATTCTAAGCTTTCTATAATATATATCTTTAATGATTTTTTTTTTTTTTTGTAGATCAGACAGCTTTTGTTTTGTATATTACATTAATTGTAACCTGTCATTAATCTGCTGGTAAAATTTATAGCACCCTGAGACACTTTAGTATACATTTGACATTATGATTGATGACTATTATGTTGGCTAATAAACCCTTCTCGCTTAGGTTAGTACAAAGTGTGTAAGGCATGCAGATCTGTAATGGAGTGTCGAAATACTCTTGCTAACTGTTGGTACATTATCTCACTCTGAGATGGTGTGTAGGCGTTTGTCCCTCCATTTCTTTATCACTGAAATGGCTGGTTACCAAAACTTCACTAACTCATTGGTAATCTGCTAGAATGTAATTTAATTCATGCCCTGAGGAGAAAAAAAGAAAGATTAATGTTTTAAAAGTTGGTTACATGTGCGCTGAGTGGCTGCTGTTGTGTGTGTGCGTGCGTGTGTGTGTGTGTGTGTGTGTGTGTGTGTGTGTGTTTTTGTTTTTTTTTGTATTATGTTGAATGCATCTGTTAAGAAGGACTCTGGTGGAGTACAGTACAGGTTAGATTTGTCGGTTTACCCCAAAGCTTTCCTACTGAAATCCCTGTGATTGTCCAGAGTCAGATTACACAGATGATTGCCATTTCCAGCCTGCTTAGATCTGATACAAATTTAATTAATAAAATATACCAGGTTTCTTTCAGAAACAAATAGCTGAGATTCTTAAGTTTGAATTACCCAAGGAAAAAATAAATACAAATGTACTTAATAAAATACAGTTGGAGAAACTAACTCTAGCAGTAGTATTGCTGGTATTTACTGTACCATAACCCTATAGTTGAGACACTCCTTGGTGTGCACATTGTAGTTGCTTCTATATTTGGACTGACACTACCAAGGGGAGCCATTGTTCGGCTTGGACCCTGTGAAACAAAAGAGTGGAGTGGGGAGTGGGGGTGCACAGCAGCAGATGGAGCTGTCAGATTAAAAAAAAAGCCTTAATGTTTGATTCCCTCCACCTTAATCTCGCTGTGCTGACACCTCCTGATCTGCATACAGCACGGAGGGGTAGCCCAGTTATAGGTGCATCACTTACAACCTTTAAAACACTCGATCATAAGAGATGCAGGGCAAGATATATATTTTTTTAATCTGCAGACAAATGCCAGTGTATTACATATGGAGGAGGACATTTTGCTGGTATTTGCCCTTATGGGAAGATGCAAGTTGTACTAAAAATAAACCGACAAACATCCAATGCTTGCGTTTCTTTTTAGCAGGTTACTAATGCAGTGCCGGTACGGCATTCAAGCATCTCCTAATCGCCCTTCAAAATGAAAAGTTTTCGAAAGATTAGCCCTCGTTAGGAGGATTTGAAAGCTTTGGAGTACTACTGTAATTCTCTGTTGCCACGTTTGCTCTTGGCATATAAAAGCTTTGATTTGCTACAGGGTGGTAGTGTGTGTGCGCGCACAGGCACTTGTCTCGATCTCTGTATAATTTAAGGTGGATTAAAGCTGGGGGTAGCATTAGCTGATTTGATTGACTGCTCGGCAGCCACGGGCTTACACTCCCAACTCTGCCTGGTTGTTAATGCCTGGTGCCAGGATGCTGTAGCAGACACGTCTTTAATTCAGGGGCTTTATTTACAGCGCCTCCATGCTCGGATTCTGAAATAGGTGAACATTTTAAACTATTTAAAATAAATAACACATGCACATACAGTTCTTTAGGGAAACACACAGGTTTGTGAAACGTGTTTATTTTGGAAGTCTTGCTGAAAGTCATCAGCCACATATTGGAGCAACTATTTATAGTGTAGGGTGCTGAGCAATGAAATGTAAATGGTGTGCAGTAGTGCCTTTTTTATTTCTCTCAGTAGCTGTATTCTATAATTAGGGCTTCTGATTTTTGGTTTTAACCAATAAAAACAGATAAAACACCCCTGATACCAAAAAAAAAAAAATGAAATCAGTGTATAACTAATAAACACCAGAAAGTACCGGAAAAACTTTGCAAATGGTTAATCAATTCACGTTGACCTCCCCTTTCCCATTAAAAAATAAAACCTGCAACTACTGCTACTGCTAATACCAGAAAAAAATACATTTCCCAGAGCAGCTGGGCAATGTCCCGCCTTCCTGACATTGATTCGTTCTGAATACTTTAACCCCACCCCCAACTACTGAGTGACAGGACTTTCCTACATTTCTATTGGAGACTCCACTTGCGAGATTTAAAATGAGATTACAATCAGGAAGGGAGGCTTGTTAGCGGGATTTAACGCTGTATTACAGTTAAGATACAGAATTGCAAATTGTTGCGAAATGTAAAAAAATGCCTACACACAAAAACCCCAGAAGAATGTGACCAGTAGGGTTTCGTTGTGGAAGACAGCAAGGGAAAGCAGGTACAACTTAAGTGTGCAAGTACTGTCGAGTTACATACATATTTTGACAGAAAGAAATGCCCAGAACTCGAAAATAGCTCAAAATAAGCACCGAAAAATAAAATGAATAAACACAGAAAAACAGAAGCCCTATGTGTAATTCACTTAAATATCTCTGACTGTAGAATTTGTATGTGACGGTATCTGTGCTTTGATTCTGCAATATTTTTACACCATTCAAACCAAGCCAACATTGAACAGTGGATCACCATAGCCATTGTTTGAGCTACAGTAGAATATTAATATTTAATATTATATATTGAGTTAGGGAGGTAGAAAAAAATGATATATATATATATATATATATATATATATATATATATATATATATATATCTATATATATATATATATCAGCAAGAGCCAATCAAGTCCCGCAAAAGTTGCCAAAAGGCTTCTAGCTTCACAGTGTTTTTAAAGTCAGAGTACAGCATCCGCAGACATGTCTCGCCCTGTTTGGGGCTCATCAATGTACTTGACTATTGAACAGCTCAGGAGAGTAAATAAAAAAAAAAAAAAGTAAGTAGCTGTCGAGTTAAGGTGGGAGAAAGCAGCAACTGTAGAATTATGGTTAATGAAATTTGTATATCCTATTGCCCATAATCCTATAGTTGCTGCTTCAGTGCTTGGAAAATCTGGCCTACGGTTGGTTAAAACCTCATCATAGGAGCAAAAATAGATTTAACTATTGCCCTCACACCACCGGGCAATAGTCTCGGTCTGTCATGTGATTGGTTCACATCACAGTCCCGCCCCTTTTCAAAGAAATGTCCTCCACTTCCACTCCTAAACAACAAGATAAAAATGGCTGAATGAAAAAAACTGCTCAACGGCGATTCTGTGACAGAAAATGAATTACAAAACATACTACAAGAGAGAGAGAAAGAGAGAGAGAGAACTTGCGGTATAAACTTAAAAAAAATTTCTGTTATTTATTTCTGTTATTTAGTTATTTACTTATGCTGTATCCGCTATATTTAAACAAAATACTGTAAAGCCATAAATATTTTGACCAAAATATTTGGCGAATCACACTCATAAAACCTGTTTTGCAGAAATGTTGCTAATAAAAGGCTCACAAATATTTATGGATTTACAGTAGATAAAGTCATATTTACTATCCAACCTTGCTTCTCTTATTATTTTGACTCTTCAGACTCTGCAAATAGTGGAAAATTATTGACCCGAGGAAAGACTATTGTTACCTCCAGGGTGCAATTATAGCCCCTTGTCTTCCCTCGAGTCAATAATTTTCCACTGTAGCCCTCCTCTCCGGTCCATATTTACCATCTATCTATCTATATCTAGAGATAGATAGATAGATATAGATCTAGATATTATACTTTTTTTTTTTTCTTCAAACCCTTCATTAAGGAGTTCTTTCCTGGATCAATGACTGCAGTTTGTTTTTGGTTCTATTTTTTTATTTTATTTATTGTTCAAATACGATTACTGCTAATAACAATCTCTGCTCTTTGTGTAGTGTAATAGTGCAGCCCTTGTGATACTGAACGACTGCAGCCTTTCTGGTGGACACTGTGTGCAACTCGACTGATTTTACTCCCTCTCTCGTGGGTGGAAGAAAAAAACAAACCGCGCGCACACACACACACACACACACACACACAGACAGAGTGAACCATGCAGTACAGTGTTAACTGCCTCTCGATGCCTCTTTTGCCCCTCTTGTTATGTGGAAATCGCCAGCTGGTGCTAGTTTACGTGGGTGAGACTCGTTTCATGTGTTCCTCAGGGCCTGGCTCCTCCAACAACTCCTTGAATCCTCGTCCAAGGGACACATTTGATAGCAAACAAGGGCCTACCTCTCCTACTCTGCCCCTGCACACCTCTGCATGCGGGCCCTCGACTTCCCTTGGTCCCCTCAGTCTGCTCTCTGGGGATCTTATACCAGATACACTGCCAAGGGAGGAGGCCGCTGACTCGTCACCCCTGCAGGTAAGAAACTATTCATAACAAAGTTACAGGTTCAGAGTAGATAGTAGCAATGGCTCGTCAAGAATAATATTTTTCAGTGCTTGTAGAGGTCTTTTTTTTTTAAACTTAGAAGGTTGTTTATTTGCATTTCTCTAAAATCATTAACCATGGTTATATGTCTGTGGAATGTCCATATTTCCCATTAAAATAGTTTTTTCCTCGCTCTGTCACTATACGAACATTGCGTTAAAAAAAGGCCCTTTCACCATTTTTGAACCCTTTGAATCATTTCAGCAGCCTCAGAGTGATACAGGACCATTTTTGCTAAGAATTGGCACACCAGTAAAATATATATTGGACAGCACCTACCTGAACTCTAATGTTTGACAAATGCAGTCTACTATAATTTCATTTCCTTTGTATCTAAAGGGTACTCCTTCAATAGAAATACCGTTTAGTTGCACTGGTTCACCCCCAGAAGTCTTGTTATCTCTGCAGATAGGCACCATCTGTTTGTTGGTCAAGAGAGCAGTCTTGGGGGATGGGGAGGGAGAGCTAGGGACAGCAGGGCTTCAGTCCTGCACCTATAACAGGAGAGCTGGAGAAGAACAAACAGCCATGTTAAAAATAACTGCACCCACTTGCCTGCCCACAGATTGGCAAACATTGAATATTCACTGCTCAGTTGAGACGTCAAGAATGTTACTTTTTAATTTTCTAAAACGTTGTTCTCCTGTTCTGCGAGATGAAAAAAAACTCTTTTTAACAGCAATGTTTGAATTGAAGATCCTGTTCTATTGTAAAGAGGATTTGATTTAACTTATAAGTAATTCTCATTAGTTCTTTATTTATGTCAAAGGAACAAAATGTATTTAAACTGCCAGGGAATTTGCATCTTATCCCTCTGAATGTATCGCAGTAGAAGTGAATTATGTGATCAGATTTTTAAAATGAACATTACATTTACATGAAAATGTACCTAGTTTTAAGTGTAACCTGTTGAATATTTTTGTTAATCTTCTCCCCGTACATTTACAGGTCAAGATGCGTGATGAAGATGATATGCAGGATTACGATACAGGTACAAAAATATGTAATCAGCAGCATATTCCCTTTACAAGATATATTACGTAATATTTAATACATGAAATTTTTGAGTTTTTCGATCGACTTCCTCTTGTGCCATGGTAATCACAGATATCTCTCTCTTAGGCCTGGATGCGATCCACTACTCAAGATCTGAAGATCAGATGACTGACACAGATACAAGCAATAATGAAACTGAGCTGTTATTAAGCGGTACAAGCTGGTCGCAGGAGCTGACGTGTTCTTTATGCAGGAGATTGTTTGGCAGCCCGGAGAAACTCAAGGAACATGAGAACCAGCACACCTTAATGATGGCGCTGTCCTTGGACGGTTTTGAAATCGGGAGGCCCGCAGTGTCCAACCTTGCCAGCTTGGTGCCTCCTGGGCCACAGGGCCGCTATTTCTGTTCCCAATGCCCGTCTAGCTTTACTCTCAAATCAAACGCTGACCGCCACGAGAAGACCATCCATTTCAAACGCAAGATGATGCAGTGTGACTTCTGTCTCAAGCACTTCCGCGACAGGACAGACCTCAACCGACACTTGTCCTCTGTACATTCCAGAGAGCGCATCTTCACTTGCAGCATCTGCAGCAAGTCCTTCAGCACACAGAAAAACCTAGCGACGCACATGAAAGTGTGTTACCAGAGCAATGTGCAGACAGATCTCCTCTGGGAAACAGCGGAGCGCAACGAAGCGACCAGCAACAGCTAACTCGTAATGTCTAGAAATGCTGGCCCTTGCGTGACATGGTGGATAAATGAAATGCATAAAATGCTGTTTTTCCTCCTGTATTTTGTACAATCTACACACTGTTTGTAACTTGTGTATAATACCTTAATAAGATATTTAAGGTTTTGGTATTCAAAAATATTTTACTACAATATATTGGAACGCACAGTAGCTTTACGCAGTACATTCTTTTGGAATACAGGTTATTTCAAGGATGTAGTTTTTTTGTTTGTTTGTTTGTTTGTTTTAAATCTGAAAATGATCCTTTCTGAAGAGATTGCACAGATTTTTTGAGCATGTAGGTGCTGGTTTGTTCTGACAGGTTGTGGTGTTTTTTTGTAAGGAACGGGCTAATCATATAAAACTGGGTGGCTCGGTTTTCTAAAGCCTGTCTTTGTCCTTGAGTTTTCAGCCTGACATGGGTCACAAGTAAAGTCATTGTGTTTAGTCTTATCTGCATGTTAGGATTAAGGGTTTCTCCAGTCCTTACCCTTGGAAGGTAATACTGAAGCCGAGTACTTCGTGCAACAGCACCGCCTGCTGGAGCATTACGGTACTAGCTTTTCTTTTTAGATGTGTTTGAAAAGCCCACAACAGGTCACAGCACAATGAAGGGAAAATGAATTAGAGGTAAACAGAGCCCCCCACCCCCGCTGCTCCCTTGACCCCACTGGTCCTTTCTGAGCTTACCTGAGTAATTGCTAGAATTGTCCCATGTGTGCCCTGCCCTCTGTGACCCTTGCCCCTGGATAAAGTGTAGGGGGAAGGGGTTAGGGCTGAAGCAGTGACCTCCTTGAACTGTTTCATAATCTAGTAGTGTCAATATGGCATCAATTCATTAAGAATATGCAGTCTTATGTCGGCACCACATCAGGCTGTTTGCTTTCAGATTACACTTTCTATTGTATGATGTAAATGGTTTAAGACTACCTATGATTTATTTATTTTTTTTATCCCAAAAACAATTGGAGGGCTCTTTCAAACATGTTCACTTTAAAAACCAGAGAGATTTATTTCTATCCCTTTTCTGGATTTGCCTTTGGTATGTGTTGTTTTTTCTTTGTAACAATTTAGTATATTTTATTTGGGGGGCACAGCTGTGTTCGAGGCCCCACACTTTGAGTTATGGCAGCTATGCATATTTTTAAAAGGTGTGTATACGTAGGAGTGATACAAAACTATTATCCAGGAGCAGGTACTTCTCCTTTTACTTTTCAATATGCAAAAAAAAACCTTGGTATGAACATCGCTGTCTTGGTCATGGCTTTTTACTTGTGCTTTACCTTCAGAACCTCTGCATAAATCTAATTCTAACTGGGCATCTCGAAGAAGTTACGCTGCATACTGTGAATATAGGTCTATGGCTGTAGCCTGATTGGCTGGGCTAATATCTTAGGAACCAATTATCTAATTGTGATGAAACTATGCTGAGGCATTCGTAAAAATAATTCTTTTTACACGCTGTGGCTGTAAGTCATGATGCCCTACTACATCTGTATCTTGTGAACTTTCTATGTATTTACTTTGAGATTCTGTTCATTGGTTGGTATAGACATGATCAGTGTCGGTACCATGGCACAAGTAACTGGCCCTTACATTTCTATACCTTTCGGCAGAATATGTATTGGCTTTTTGCATACTGTAGGTACACGAAGAAATGGCCCTCTTTGTTTGTGGTATAGAGGAATTGTGATTTTGGCTTCTGGTGATGAGGTTCCACACAGGTTGCCAGGGATAAGGACTCGTTTTTTTAGACAATCAAATTAAAAGTTTTCAGGCATTTGGCACATTCAAAATGGACTAAAAATCGGATGGAATTTAGAAACCAAAGGGGTGTGTTTTATTTTTATACATGAAATACCACAGCAAATAGTTTGCTAGCTAGATTTACACAGTGTGTAGACAAGCAAAAAGATTCATTTGAATGAAAAACTTTGTGTAAATGTGTCCAGTTCCTGAACTCATGAAGCTAAAGTACTAAATCTTAATATTTTACTATCTGATTACATGTTTTATTAAATGCTGCTGCTAGATTATATGTTCATAGTTTTATATTTAGGTCATCGTGTATGAGTCATTGTTTGAGATTATTTTATTATAACTTTAAGAAAATCAGATCAGTGTTTGTGTAAACGTGTTGTACGGTTGTGACTTGGCTGTGGAAAAGGGTTACATTTAAATGTGTGTCTCTTTATTTGAAATGTGTTTAAGTCTTATTAATGTTGTCCAGGGTTCTCTGCTCTAGTCATTCTTGTATAGGAGAGGTCAGTACAGCTCTTTGTAGTGGTATGTGATTTGGAAGGAGCCTTTTCTTCTCCTTCTTGCCCTTGGGAACAGTACTTTTGACTCTGAACAAATCCATAGATAAGAGCCACAAATGAATACCATTGCTTTTATAGGGACAGATGGTCTGTCATGTTTTATTTTAATTGTATTTAAAGCACACCAGCCCTCCTTTCCCCATAACAGTATGTGTATTTAACCCCCTTATGGCATCATCCATAACTTTTAAAACACTCATTCTAAATTCTGAATCTTCTTTGTACTGTAGAAGTCCAGTAGACATTGCTAGTGTAGAAATCCGGACAGCTTTGTGACCTGGATATTTCCAGAGAACACAATGCAGAAGATAAATAAGATGAATTATCTTAATTACTTTAATAGCAGATTATCCCCTCATCCACAGCTTTCAGAAGCACTTATTCTTACCCACAACATTTTCATTCACAGGATCACTGCCAAGGGTTGAGGGTTCATTCAGCTGCTGTGCGTATTACTGTGTTCTTAACTTCCTAGTTTTTGTTATTTGTAAAGTTATAAATCATGTTACTTAAGCCCACCTTTTGTACTGTATATCAGAACTCTTGGATACTGCACTGTTTTTGAATATTAATAAAACATGAATATAATAAAATATGTATTTTTTAAACCACAGTAATATTTAGCTGTAGTCATGTATTTGTATTTAATAAGTGTATGAAATCGCACCAGGATTGTGTGTGTGTGTTTGAAACTCTTAGGACTGTTGCAAGCGTTGCCATGGTGATTATGCGCTCCCAGAACATAATGCATCATGTTTATCTTCATCCTTTGTCATGAGAGGCAATCTACTTTCACACATTTAATAACCTTTACAATGTAAAAGGAGTATAACGGTCCTGTATTACTTAAAAGGACCAGGAGCCTGAGCTTGCTTCCTGGTGGTTAACTGAAACTACAGAAAGCATGTAACTTACAATTCATACATATTTAAAAAAAATATATATATATGACTTACTATATTTATTTTATGTCTTCCTCTATCTGCTTCCACGTAGTGATCCCAATCTTATGTCTTGGTTTTTGATTTTTTTTTGTACATAGTCATTTGGTGTTGATTGCAATGCTACTGGTTTCATGAGGTCTCTATGTAAAAACACCGATTTGACCTTTCTTGATCTGCTTACTATGGGTCTAGATCACTAGCTAATTGGCTTCATCGCTGTCCAAATTAGAAAGGACAGAGTGCTTAAACTTGCTTCTAATGACCTGCTTTCCAGGAATCATTTCTCTCTGTTCTTGAAGCTTTTCAGTCCCTGTAAAACAGGTGTGTGCAGTTAATTTGTGTAGCTATTACTTTTCCTTAACCTAAACAGTTCAGTGAATTGAGCAGAATCTGTGAACGGATGGGAGTTTGCTAACTCTGTTGGCTTGCTGGGCTGTATACTGTGCATGTAATCCAAATGCATGAAACCGTGATTTGACTGCCTGAAGCAGAAACAGCTTGAGCCAGACTAAATAAATGGGGATGTTTTGAAGTGACCTGGCAGCTGGAGATAAATGTGTGTGTTGCTTCTTGTTGCAGTGAACGAGTTCACAGTGATCAGGAAGAAGTTCAAGTGCCCGTACTGCAGCTTCTCAGCCATGCACCAGTGCATCTTGAAGAGACACATGCGCTCGCACACCGGAGAGAGACCGTACCCCTGCGAGATCTGCGGCAAGAAATTCACCCGACGAGAGCACATGAAGAGACACACACTGGTGAGTCACCATGCAGTCTTGCCATGCTATATCCAAACACAATAATGGCATGCTGTACCCCAACACATAATCAGCATTTTACTAAACTGCACTCTTGCAGGAAAAAATGTATTAGAGACAACATTTTATAGCATGGTTGTAACAAACATATGTCCTTAATATAAATCTGGTGGAAAGATACCACGAAAGTGTACTCTTGGTTTTACCAAGATAAAAGGCATCTAAACACATGTATACAGCAAGAGCGTTATACATGCATAGGTATGCAGAAATGCACGTCAGTGCGTAATGCATGCACTTGAATGCATAAGTGCAGTATGCAAAAACACTTTTTGAAAATAGTTTAATGAAGTAGACCTTCTGTTAACCTTTTGTGAACGTACATTTTTTTTTTTTTTTTAAACTGTGCAATACAGTTAAGGTCCTTCTGACTTTCTAGTGTTGTATTTAAAATACAACCATATTCATTTAAATGATTTATCCTAATGCAGTTACAAAGGCAGAGAAGAGTGCGTGACAGATTTTCTTTACATACTGAGCTTGCACTGTGCTTGTGTTTTCAGGTGCACAGCAAAGATAAGAAGTACGTCTGCAAGGTTTGCAGCAGGGTGTTCATGTCTGCAGCCAGCGTTGGAATCAAGCACGGGTCCCGACGCCACGGGGTGTGTGCGGACTGCTCCGGCAGAGGCATGGCCTCCCTAATGGACCAGAACGGGGGAGAAGGGTCCCCGGAGGAGGAGCTGTACCCCGGGGAGAACCAGTTCATCGATGACCCTGATGACCTGAAGGCTGACGGGGGGGAGGAGGAGGAGGAGGAGGAGATGGGAGATGAGGACGGAAAGTGGAAAGAAGACTCAGGAATGTCCCAGCCGGATGTGAGTTTAGACGATGACAAAGAGGAGAGCGACTCTGCACAGGAAACAGAGAACCAGGAAGGGGCCCACAAAGATTTCGCCTGGATTTCATAGTCCCTTTTTTTTATTAAAATAAAAATAGCCTTTTATCATGTTTTAAATATGACTATGTTAAAGAGTTACAGTACCAATATTCACTTGTGCACATTTTTCATATATTGTGGATCTGCAAAAGCTAGGTGGGAGTATTTGATTTTTTTTTTTTTTCTTTCAAATAATGGTTTTGGGATTGTCTGCAGTTTCCTGAGGTTTTGACAGTTAAAGAAACTGTCTTGTGTTGATGATGATGGCCAATTGTAAAATGAAAAGAGGTTTAAAATATTCACCTTTTAATATTTTTTTGTGGCAGAATAACTTAGCTGTTTGAACAGAAACAAGAAAAGAGCTCTCCGTCCTCTTGCTAATTTGTATAATGAATTGTTACAGTAAGGTTTATGAAATTTATGGTAATATATTGTATTGTTTCTGTTGCAGAACTAGGTTTAGGATTCTTCACAGCAGTTTGGTTGATGGCACAAAACTGCCCCAGATTTGCACTTTAAATGTTGACCTGGTTACTATCAAAAGACCCTAATCAAGTGGTTTACATTGAACTACTCAGTGACAACCATACCTTCGATGACAAATGTCCTCATGACTGTTATTATTACCTGCGCAAAATGTTTGTTTTTTAAATGCCTTTTTTAACATTCATGTATCTGCCACTTTTAACTTTTGAATAAGTTGTTCCTCACATTTTGAGTGTAAGTAGCAACATTAAAAAAAAAAAAAAGCATAACCAAAACAAGACTTTTGCTCACAGGGGAGAGCTGTCTGTGTACAGATTTAACATGGACACTGGATAGAGTTTCCAAAAGATCTACATAGCTTCTATCAAGTCAGCGCACAGTATGGAGTGCTCCTCAACTGAAGTGTCTCGCACACCGCCATGGGAGTGTTTATTTCCATTACTCCTTCCGAGTGGCCCCTACAGCGGTGTGACGAAGCTTGTAGGTGTGTGCCAAGCAACGCCAGGGAAGCTACACTCACTGAGTGACTGACTTGCGGAACAGAATCCTACCATCTAGGAGCGAAATTCTTGTTATATTATGTTCTCGGCTCATTTTTATTTTCTGAATATAATTTAGTTTTGCTTATATACAAAGATTTACTTGATGTGCTAGAAAACCCTGGGTACTTTATTTTCAAGGTGTCTTGGCCTTTCTCTAGCATGTTTTGCTTCTTCAATAATGATTTTCTTATTTAAGCTTTTTTTATTATTGCACAAAGAGCACCCATGTAAAATATTTAGATTCCACCACCCTTCCCCATACAGGAGTTTTCCATCAAACAGGCTCCAAAGTTGGCTTTTAAGTAAAATTGTCTAGTTCAAGTGAGATTTAAAAAGAAAGTTCCTGTTGACAGGTTATTTATTGAAAGTTGCTTCAGTGGAAATGCTGTTTTTCTAAGACATTCCTTTTGTTCTGCCCCTCCAATCTTTAAGGCACAAGATGCGATTTATTTTTGTTTTTAATTGCGATTGTGCCAGGGTGTTTTACCTTTTGAAGGAGAGTGGTTTGGGTTATTAAGTGCTGGATGCTGAGCTTTACTACATGTTTCATTTTAATATTTTATATATATATATATACATAAGAAAAGCTTTTATACTTTGCCTTGTTGTGGACAGTAAGCCTTGTGGCTTTCAGAACGTTTTCATATTGTGCCAGTTCTGTGCTATTTTTTTTTTTTTTTTAATTTTTTGTTTTTGCAAAGAAAGCAAAGACCAGAGAAGCTAACTTATTTGATATATATTGTTAAAGTTATATATAGCACATGCTTCTATATTACTAACGTACACTAAATGAATATTATACCAAAAATAATCTAATATACATTGTATACATTAAGTGCTGTGTTTTTTTTTCTACAGGAGGTGTGCAGATTCAACACTTTGATATTTTAAAAATGGTTACGTTGTTCAAATAGAATAAAAACCAAATTGATAATGGTATGAAGGGCCTCCTTTGTGTTTGTATGTGATAGATACCAGTTTTTTTTTGCTGGAAGTCATTCCTTTAATATAATTTTCCAAAGTTTGGGGGTTAATCTCTCATATATATATATATATATATATATATATATATATATATATATATATATATATATATATATATACAGTACTGAAGGAACGCATTGACTGCTACTCGTAGTATCCAAGTATTATGCAGACGCTAACTACAGTTTGGCCCTGCAAGAACTGTTAATTATGCTAGGAACAGCAGCACCATCTGGTGGGTAAATGTTGTTAGCAGAGTGTTCATATTCGTCGTGTATCACAGGGATTGAGCTCCTTTACAATCTAATTTGTGTCTCCCTGCTTTCTGGAATTCATTCAGACTTAAAATACTGTGCCTAAGGTCATGGAAGGTTTTTTTTTTGTTTGTTTGTTTGTTTTTAAGGATGTAGAAAACATATTCTGAGTGTGGGGACCTGTGTGTGTGTGTGTGTGTGTGTGTTTTTTTCTTAAAATAATCTGAATTTGAAAATGTAATCTTTCTCCAAGTAATGTGCAGTTGCTGATGACTGTGTGCCAGTATTTAGTGTCCTGCTCGTTACAGTAACGCTCATAATATATTGACAGTCACAACAGCGTGTTGTTATACCAAAGCTATGTTGAAACATCTGCACACCTCTAGTTTTAATTTTAGAAGCAAAACTGGAACAATTTGCAATATATATATATATATATATATATATATATATATATATATATATATATATATATATATATATATATATATATATATATTATTCAAAAATAATAATGTAGCCTGTTAACTTATGTGCAAATCTAAAGCCATATGTATGGTTACTTTCTAGATTATACTATATTTCAAATTTGTACCTTTTATTTTAGATTTTGTGCTTTCTAAGAGTGCTGTGTGTATACTTTCATATATATATATTATTTATTTTTTCAACACGATTCAGCTTGTCTTTAAAAGGGCAGTGTTTGAAACTGTTGAAGTTCGCTGTTGGGAATATTGTTCTATATGATACTGACTTTATAATCATTTTTATTATAAACCTGTGTTTGTAATGGAGATGTGTTGGATAATTGAAAACAAATGTAGTAATCACGATTAGTGGGAGACGATAACAGTGCGTTGTACTGATATTCTGTATATGATAGTACTGATCATTTTACCTTTTTCTAGTTCCATCTTGAAATTCCTGTATCTTGTAGGAATTCCTGAAAGTCTGCCTATGTTTATTCTTAACTTCATGTTAATGGAATTAGCTTGACTATACTCGCAAACCAATCAGTCTCAATAAATTTGGAAATTGCTGCTGAAAATGAATGCTTGTGTATTTTATTGGAATGCTGAACAAGAAGAAACACTCTGATGAAGGCATTGGCAGAAACGTTTGTCTTCTACACTAGTTTTACTCTCCATGAAAATTAGATTACTAGGAAAAAAAATTATTAGAACTGTTATGAATACGGCTCAAACAACTGCTGTCCTATAAAACAGTCCAAGAGCTCTCCATGTAGTACCTCTCCTCGGTCACATGAGGGCTCCAAACAGCACACGTTGCACAGAGGCATCAGCATGTGCTTGAGATGCTCAAACATGATCTGTCTGTTCTAGAAGGGAAATAGCTATTGAGAGTGTTTCCCCTGTGTTGCTGTCAAAAAACAATCCCATATATTTTGTCCATAACCAGTGGTGTAGGTTAATTATAGTAAAAGACAACTTGAGCCCCCTCCCCTCCCTCTGAAATAAATAAGCTTAGGCTTACTGAATATCATGTGGGTCATGTTTGACTAAGCCATCCCCTGACATACACACATGATTAAAACTGCTCACACAATACTATTCTGCATTAAGGTTTTAATTTTAAACAGAAGGATAGCAACAAAAAAATATATCACATAAATCCTCTCTTTTTTTTTCTTTGTTAAACAAAAGTGCATTATGAGCAAAAAAAAGATGCAACAGTTTTTTTTTTTGTTATTGTAAGCCAGTATAACTTGTTTTATGCAAATAGTTATTCCACCAATATTTGAAGGTCATGGAATGTTTTTTCAAAATGAAACTTGCAAGAAAAACTACTGTGCTACAGGGCTGTGTTAAATCAACACAATTAGAGAGTTCTAATCATGGTGCGTTTTTAAATGAAATAGCATTGGTGCATTTTACTGTTTGTTCACTAGGATTAGTGCCGTATGTAAAATTTAAAAAAACTAAAATTGAATAAACAAGATATTGCAGTTTGCAAAATAACGGGAGCCAGCTGTGTGAAGTTGCTTTGGGAGTATGAAGATGAGTAATGAAATTCAGGGATCTTGGATTTAAAACGGGCAGGAATACAGTTTTAACTCCAAAAGTTTGTTTAAACTTGGAATTATTTCAATTGTGCATGTTCCTTGATGTGAAATTAACTTAACCTCAATTTGAGTTTAAATCCGATTTATTTTTCACTGTATTTTTTACTATTTGCCTTAAAAAAATGATTTGCTATAAAAAAAATAAAGGACCTGCCACCTGTAGAAGTTTGTCTTGCATGAATCATCAAATTAAAGTACAAAAAAATGTACAAGCTTCAATTTCTGGCAAAATACTTTGACATGCAGATTTTTTGTTTGTTTGTTTTGTTTTTCACATATTAATCAGAAGTACAACATATTGAAAAGTTCAACACAAAAAAGAAAAAATACATTCATTTTTTTTTTTTAAACAGAAAGTCTGAAGTTATTCAAAGCAGATTGAACACGCTAAGTAAAAAAAAAAAAGCCCTTTTTATTTGTATAGTATGTAGTTAAGAGAGGAGAGATTAGCAGTGTTAACATAAGATTTATTTTGCCGTGTGCTTTTAGCATTTCTTCCTTAGAACAGTAAACAGACAGTAACATACTTTTACAAGGGAGGGAGGGGGGTGTGAAGTATTTTCAAAATCACCCAGGTCATGTACGGGATTTATTCAGAGAACTGACTGTTACATTTCATCAAATATTAGTAATATTTGGTGGTCTTAATCATATGAGAATACAAAGACCAAAGAATGTGGATAAGGCACAACCACAACCCTGTTAACAAGGCAAAAAAAACCATGGCAAAAACAAATCATATGTAATTAACGAATCTAACATACAGTAGCATAAAAAGGGTCTTCAAAACTCGTCTCGTTTAAAAACTAGTATTAGCTAGTAAATAAAACAAACAGTTGTTTAAGCCAACTGCTTTAAACAAAATCCTTTGGTATAATTTCTTTTTAACTTTAAACACTCCCTCCCTCCCTCCCTCCCCTTGCTGGTTAAATAACAGTACTGCTACTGTTATTTTAAAAGCAAATGTCAGTGAAAACTTTCAGTCAGAGATGGATTTTCAAAAATACAGCATCGCTGGATCTCAACATTTTAGTAATACTGTAGCTGTCAGGTTCATCAGTCCTTAACCTTTCTGTAGTTATTTTTCTTTCCCTAGAAGGTGGAAAGATGACTGATAAAAAAACAAAAAAAAACCACCCACCATTTCAGAAAACCCTCATCAGGGTAAGGGGGTATTTTTTGAAGAAATACAACTGCAATTTAACTTCAGCAACAGTTATGGGCATATGACTGCCAGACAACTACTACAGACTGTACTGTATTCTATGAATGTGCCAACAAATTAGTGTGGCTTTTTCATTCCAGTTCTATTACTCTTCCAAAGCACCCCCCATCGCAGTGCTGTAATAGGAAATCAAACGTGCATTCCGACACATAACTGCTGGACTTGATGATCCTGATCTGTGGCTCCTTGGCACTCAATTAACTGATAAAACCCATCTCTGCAATGAAAGTTCTGCTTGACTTTATAAAAGAACAAAAATCTAAAAATGGTGAAAAAGTCAGTTTGCCTGAAGCGAAGCCAGGCCAGAAACACTGACAACAATTAAAAAAAAAAAAAAAAATCCACATGAAACCCCTGTATTGGAAAGCTGCCATAAAGAAATCACTGATCAGCATCCCAGCCGATACGTTTTTGACACATTGCTGGGGGTTGTTTAGCTTAACATCCTGGTGTGTTTTTCATGAGCTGCGGGGACAGCTCTCTAAAGCTTTCTGTAGTTGGAGGGCTCTGGACTGTATACAACAGACAACAAATTTAATTAATGCAAGAAGGTACCGCAGAGCCAAGGAATGTGCAGGGGGTGGTACTGGTACCTACTACACAATATTCCTTAATACCTGAACTAAATGGGGCTCCAATTGGAGATTGATACCTGCATGGAGTATGTTTTATGAAGCACAATCAATGTGACAGCTTTTATCATTCTTATTATATTGTCTTCTGTTGATAATGAAGCAAATATCCAATTACCACATTGATTTCAAGGTTCATTTTCATATGAAGTCCAATTAAAGCCACTGCATGCAGTCTATTTTTGTTGGTTGGGGCATTATTGCAATTGGACACTGAAAACAAGACTTATGTTTAATTGCACATTCCTAAGATGCCAGATCGACGTTTTACATTCATCTTTTTTTTTTTCTTTTTTTTTTTTTTTTTTACAAAACATGGTATTTGTGTATACACCGGTACACACAAATTCTCTTCACAAGCTCTTTGTATTCATTTACTTTTTAAACAAACAATCACCCAAGCAACGCTACTAAAAGCAATACATATACAAATAATGAGTAACATTACAGAGTAATCCAAAAATATTTTCATAGTTAATTGCCAGTACCTCCATTTCATGTTTGGAAACTCATTTTTGGTTTGTTAGTTAGTAACAGACATCACCTACCACAGCTGTAACTATCACTATCATGAACAAAGTGGAACACACTGCCCTACAGGGATATGCAACCGCAATGGCCACTAGAAATAAACAGCAAAACTTAGTAAAGAACAACCTGCTAGTTTTACTGGAATAGAATCATTGTGAACATTTTTAAAACCATGTTTCCCGTTTTTAAAGGACTCAAGCCGTTTGCGATAAGCTTGATTATTCCATGGCTGTGTTGGCTTTTTAACAAGCAGTCTAGGACTGCACTGCTCCATTTTGTGGGACTGGTATTGGACAATCAACATCCCTTACATCTGAACTTTTCTTGAACAGATCTTTTACACCAGTAGCTTTGACGAGGAGCCATGTTCATCACTGATCCAAACAAGCAACGGTAGGTAGTGAATATTAACCATTTCTGACACATTGACTTCAATTTCTTTATATAAAACTCCAGATAAAAAAAAATATCTCTGTTCAGCAGAACTTAGTGCAATTCAATGAGGTTTCCTCTTTCCCAATGGCACTTGCTGAAGTTTCTACCCAAAAATGGTGACGCTCTTTTCCCCAAAACTGCAGATAAGAATGGAGCTTTGAGCTGCTGGTACAGAGCACACCCTGACAGCGATGCTCTAAAAACGGCAAACAGCATCTGTGGAGGTCATTAAACATCTTTCAACATCCTATCCATATACAGAAGCTGTGGGCATTTAATGCATGGAAGTAAAATACATTTATTAATATAGATTGTGTGAAACTACTTAAGTTGTTTAGCTGATAATAATGACTCAGTAATCATTTTGATCTGTACAAAACAAATATATATATATATATATATATATATATATATATATATATATATATATATATATATATATATATATATATATATATATAGAGCTATAGCTATTAGTGTTTGACAGCAGGGAATATGAACCTTACACTGTTTAGTTTGCCAGTCTATTCAGATTGCACCCTTTAATGACCTCTACAGTGCTGTTCTGTATCTCAGCGAAGGCTGGACCGTCTGAACAGATCAAAGCTTCATTCACGTGTATTGATAGGCAGCACAGTAAATAAAACTCCTCCATTTCAAAATCTGTAGAAAAAAAAGACATACTGCAAATGTACATGAACGCTTAACCTACATATCCAAAGAAATCATTTTAAAGAAAACGTGAGTATAAAAACTATAAAATCAAAAGCCAAAAAAATCTATTACTAAAAAAGTGTCATCTTGTATCCAGCCATGTTTTTTTGTCTTTATGTTTTATGCTGCGTCTAGCTCTTGACTCGAAGTAGGCTTTTTGGGAAGCAAATAAACACTTGCAAATACAGTTTAGTGTAAGCAGTAAGAAACCAGTCTTCTGTCCAGGTGGAATTTCAGGTGAATCTGCCTTCACCAGATTATCCTCTGCACTAAAATCCCACATACAAGGAAAAAAACACTTAGAATCTCTTTAGATCCATCCTATTTCCAACATTTGAAGGCAACTACAAATAACTACTTGTAAATCTGCGTTTGGCAATGAAGATCGGCCTAAAACGGCGACACAGGTTTCTAAAAGATACAAATGAAAGCTCTAGCTACTCCTAGCTAATGGAACACTGCCTCGCCAAGAAAAGTCTTCATCATATAATGGAAATTATTATTCAAAATATGTATAATCGTTCGTTTTTTATGTCTGGAACTTTGACATGATCTCCAGTTTTTTGTTTTTTTTTTTTGTCTGGAATTAACAAACTTTTGTCACTACTTGCACTTTTCAGCGGTTGAGTAACTAAAGGTAGCACAGGCTTTCATTTGGTGCGATTTCCTTTTTTTAACACTTACATTTGGAGACATGTTACTATGGTTTCAAAACTCTCAGCTTCCAAGTGAAATTCCTAACCTTGAGAACATGTGACAAGCAGCGAGCATCTTGCACCTACCCGCAGAATACTGCCTACCTGAATGCTTCTAAAAAAACCTCATCCGTTTGACCTGCTTCCCAGAAAACCCTTTGGATTAAGTAACTATAGCGCTTGTCATTTGTATTACTGACAGAAAAAGCAAATTAAACAGGTATGTACAGTGTGAAAGAACACCAGGCATGGTGTTATAATACAAGCAAATTCAGTCCAATGATGCTTTCTTTTAAAACCACTGTTTTAAACAGTGCTGATAATCTGAACTGAAACTTATGACAATGCCTGTATAAAAAGGAATTCAATGAGCAATCCCAAAGAAAGTACTGTCAAGTGATAAAGCTACACAGTTAGCAAGGTTTGTACAAATGAACCTCGTGACTGTTTTTGATTAACTAAATTAAGTGACCAGAAAAAAAAAAAAAGCTAAAGTCAAATATTTTCCATAAAAAGCTTGTCTGAATTTTTTTTATATATATATATAATTAACAGCATGGTCTTTAAAATAAGGTTTGTAAAAGCAGAGTTTAAAATATTAACAGTGAATTAAGAAGCCTCAAACCATTTCTTTTTTAAATGTGCTGCTTAGCTTTTTTTTTCCCTCTTAACAGATTACTGTAAAAATAAAACAATGCTGCCCAAACGATATAAAGATTTTTTTTGTTTTCTGTTTTGTGTATTTTTTTGTAATTTTTTTTTTTTTTTTTTTTTTAACCAGAATACAGCACGGCGTCCCATTTCCATTTCAAAGCCAACCAAAGCTGTGACGATTCCTCCCCAGGGAGTGCCGCAGAACAAAGGAGGACGGCACGTTGATGGCTCGGAAGGAGGTGGCTTTGAAGTCAAAGCTATCACGCACTGTGCTTTTGCGTTTAACAATACCAGCCTGTAGAGCAAGTCTTTTGAGCAAGGAACTTCAGAAAGAGACGGGCTCAGTCAATAAACCTCTGGCAGGCTTTTTTCCAGCGGCAGGCGGTGCACCACATGTCCCTCTTCTCCATGCCATACACCTTCCGACACTTCTTGGCTTCTCCGCGAGGTTTCCTAAAGATAAAAACAGCAGGAATGCCGTTACTGTGAGAAATCAACCACGCTGCAGCTCGGCACAGTGATGTTTGATCCACTGCGGTTACCTGGTTCCCGTGGCTGGTTTGGGTGCGGAGGGGAGAGCCGCGTGTGTCTTGGGGACTGTAGTGTGCTGGAGGGGCTGCCTCTTCTCTCCAATGCTGACCGTGCGGATCTGCGTTAAGGATCCCTGGAGGCAAAAGGAGGCAGTTGTCACGGACTAATAATGAGCTTGTTTCCCATTCGATCCAATAGCTTTCCTTACTATTGAGTTTGCAGGACCTCTGTAGCCTACTTCTTAATGAAATACAAGAATCTTTACTTTTGCATATTACTTGGAGTCATTTGATTTTTTAAATGGTTTTATTCCACACGTCTTATGATATCCAGCATAGTAAGACCTTTAGAAAACAGGGGGGGGGGGGGGGGGGACAAATCAGAACATTGCATGACATGAGCATCTGTAAACCTCACAACTCCGGACTATAATGGACTAGATGGCACCCAATTGTACCAGTACTTGCATCATCTTGTACTTGCACTGAACTGCTCCATATTTTGCCGTATTCTACTACTGCTCTTAATTAGAACTATTTTCTGTTTCTTATAGTTGATTTTACTCTTAAAAGGTATCCGTATTCACGTTTTTTGTAATTAATCTTACTTGAAATCATTCTTATCCATTTATCGTACTAACTATGTGCTCTTCACAGATCTATAAGTAAGTTTAACTGCTCTTAGTCGAATTCGCTCTTAAAGGTAATTATTTACTGTATTCTTTATTTTTCTGTTATTTGAATTGGATCTTATTTTCTACTGATTTTACTCTACTTTGTAACTGCTCTTATCTGTAAGGTGATATTGTGTAATGTGATATTTTGCAATGTGATAACTTCGCCCTAGATAAGGGCATCTGCTAAGAAATAAATAATAATAATAATAAATGACATGACACTGCCACAGAGTTTGAGAACATTACACGACTTGAGGCAATCGTGCCCTCATGCCATGTATTAAATAGAACCCTGATTATTGCTACTTCATGCCAGAAAACATTTCGATTCTTTACTGAATTCCATTTTATATTAAAAACCTGACCTCAGGAATGGCATAACTAAAAGTGCAGCCCGGTTTTCTTCTTTTAAACTGTTACCAATGGGCCGAAAAAGGAACGGTTATGTTGAGAGTGAGAAATTCATCATAAAGAAATGTATTCTGTATTACTTCCCTCACAAGCAAGACAGCTATAATTAAACTCTTTAAGCATTCTATTTTAGACAACACAAGTGCAAAAAAAAATCTAAAATAGGAAAAAACACATCAGATGGCTTCTTGATGTTTTGATATTTAAGCCTTAAGTGCTCGTGTTTAGGTCAGACATGGATTTAAACTGATTTCCGACTTTTCTCAGAGTGCCACAGTACTGCGTCAGGATATGATCTCACTGCTGAGGTCCTGCCATTTAAAAATACTGAAGCCTATTGTGGCACAGAAGCTGAAGTACTGTGCAGGTTAGCTGTTTTATTGTTTAAATATCCCTTTTGTTTTTCTTTGTTTGGTTTTGATAAAGTAATATATTTCTTGGCTTTGAAAGTAATTTGAAGCGGCAAATGGCTTGGGTTATAAATTCCTCTTGTATAAACTTGTTGGGATCCTTGCATGTGCTAAAATAACACATCTGTTTTATTATTAATACAGTATTAATGCCTGTGCACATCATGCCTATGCACATTGTGTGACATTGTTGATGCAACACAAATACTGTACCCCCCCCACACACACACGCATGCACGCACGCACGCACACACAGAGTGTTAAACTGTTTGCCTGCTCACCGGTGACCCTTTAAATATGACAGGAGGGGACTGCCAGGATATACTGATCCCATTCTCACTAGGTACGAACTTGGAAGATACAGGGATGCTAACAGGAACAGTGGCCTGAAAAATACAGCGTGATCAGGTTTTTAATAATGCGTTTTATTAAAATATAACTCATCAGCAACTTTCAACACACAATCGAATGAGTTTGTGTGTTGAAACTGTAAGAAACAAGTGGACTCTCCAAGGAGTTTACTTCAGTGAAGAAAAAAATAAAACACCAATTCTAAAACTAAAAACAAAACCAACTCAAGACTACTAACAAGCCCCTAAATTAAAAGGTCTATGTTTTTTTTTTTTTTTCTAGTTTGGTAACTTTTTATTTGGTGCGTTTCTCTTTGCGAATTCTGCCCATAATGTATTGAGGCTAATGCCACCTTACACTGAAGTAGCTTCTAATGGTTTTACTTTACATTCAACACATACACTCACAGGAAGAACCAAACAAGGGGAGCTGCTGAATTAGCATGTGGTAACATCTTAACCCCATGTGGATCCACATCATAAAACAAACAACCACACCACTGGGAATAACCTGCAGAGAAAGAACCAGGACTGGATACAGTGGCTGTTGTGGCCAGCGTTACAGTCCATTAAAATGTTAAGAGAACGAATGAGTGAGTGAATTAACAACTGGCGGTACCTGGTAGGCGTGATCAGTGCGGATGTGGCACAGCGTGGAGGGTGCAGACTGGCTCAGTGGTGTCAGCGTCTTGCCTCCCCAGGGGCGGATCAGCGCTGGCTCAGAGTGGGGGAGCTCCCGCAGGGGGAACACAGGGGGGTGGGGGGCTGTGGTGGTGGGAGAGGTTGGCGTCAGACTGGAAAGCCCCTCCGACAGCGAGTCCATGTTCACCTCGATCTCAGAGTAATAGAAATCCTCCTCTCCATCACTGTAGTCAGAGTCACTATTCCGCCTGCAAGAGGAAACCATCACAGTACAATACAGTATATATACAGCTGTGGCCCAAAGTTTTGCACCACCCTATAGAACTTAAATAATTTTGCTTCATAAAGTTGAATGGAACCTGCTGAATAACGTTACTCTAACATACTGGGTTAAAATACTGCTTTGTAGTTTTCCATATACTTCATGAAAAAATGACAATTAAAAAATGTGACATTTAGAAATCTAACATGAAATACCGTACTACTATTATAGCTTCCTGTAGACTTTTGCGATATAATTTTATAGGTTTGTTTTATTACATGATGTTAAATAAAAGACCTAAATTATGTTCATATAGTTAAATGATGTCTCAATCCTAGAATTCTCTTTGATGCATCTGTTAATTAAGGACATGGATGAAAGAAATATATTGTGGTCTATTTTAATGGTTTTGTATATAGTAGTGTTAATAAGTGAGTCAATTAACCAATCTTGCTCTGGTTAAGGATTACACAGGACTAAAAGAAACTGACATGCATTACAGAAGTGACCTACAGTATGTTTCATCTCTGGAAGTTGTGAAGAACATGATCCACTCACTGCAGGACCACTTCCTCACCAACAGGGGTCACTAATGTCTCAGCACAGTTTTTGAAAGCACAGTACGGTGCATGGACTGGCACTCAGTGGCAGCAATGTTGTTGGAATAGGATTATCATACAATGCTGTGTCAGCAGCAAAGAGAAGCCCATGGGAGTGCTGCTCCCTAGTGTAGGGAATAGATTATCAAGATATATAGGAGCTTGAAGATGTCTTTTCTAGGCTCCCTCGTAGCTGGGGTTTCCCTTTTCAACCTACAGCTGTGGCCAAAATTTTGTATCGCCCATAATTTTAGGATTGAGACTATTAAAAAAAAAAATATATATATATATATATGAACATAATTTAGATCTTTTATTTAACATCATGTAATCATAGAAACTACAAAATGATATCGCAAAAGTCTACCGGAAGCCATAATAGTAGTACAGCTATTTTTGTCAGTTTTTTTGTTAAGTATATGGAAAACTACAAAGCGGTATGCAATTCAATATGTTAACATTATTCAACAGGTTTCATTCCACTTTATGAAGCAAAATGAGTTAATTCTATAGGGTGATGCAAAATGTTTGGTCATAGCTGTACAGCAAAAAATATATATATTTGTGACTGGGAACAAACCAGGCCTTTCTGGTAAAGTGAAGTAGACTGAAGTGAATTGTATTTGCCATGGCGATCATTGGTGTGGACATACCCGAGGTGGACAGTGCGGACGTGTCTCTGAATTCCTGACGAGGTGCTGAGGACCTTCTCACAGTTCTTCCACAAGCACTTAAACATCACCTTCATAGAGTTCTGGAAAAAAAAAAAAACAGGACCACCCAGCCTTTAACATCCTGCTGGGAGAGGCCAGGAATACAGCAGATAACTGTGCATTCTGGGATCTTTTTAATACAGAATCGCCAATAGTATCAAAGGTGCTGACAATCCCCCTAAATACATTTGATTTCTGGTTTGGTAACTGTATTTGGATGTGTTTTTCCTTTTCTGAACAAATCATACTGATAATGATTTGAAGGCGGAGCTACTGTTCATGACACCCCCTAGTGGTACACCTTGGAACACCAATGCTGCTTGAGGTGACAAAATGTATCACCTCTACATTGTCAAAGCAGTTTGTGATTGTTCTCAGAGTCATATTGAATCGGTTCTGTTCAAATGGCTTAGTATATCACCAGCAGTATAATCCTTCCCTGAAGGCAACCACTTAGATCAAAGCAATTGGAGTAATCCTGCCATATTAGTTCTTCTAACTACAGAAATGTAGCATGGTATTATTAATCAGCGGATCATAACTCTTTTATAATTCTGTCTATTTTAGATTAGAGGGGGTTAACAGTTTAAGATTCAACAACTCACTCCAAAAAAAAAAAAACAATAATGTTGCAGGGGTGTTACCTGACTAGCTTTTCCCACAACTTAATGTTTTGCAGAACAAGTCTAAACCTGTGTTTCAAAACTCTTTATATATAAAAAAAAAAATTATTTGAATACAATACAACATTACACTGAAAAGGATATACAATACTGTGGTTTTAAAAACAAGCCTGATGTTCTGGGCTTTCGATTAGCAACAAGTCCTACTAGTGCAGTTGGGATACAAGTGCTTAGCAGGAGTGGTTTTCCTTCGTGGGTGCAGCGTGCAACATTCCCACTGTATATTATGCAACTCGGAAGCAGGGGTCCGACCATGCCTGCATTTAAAAACTACTAAAAAAAAATACAAAGCAGCTTGAAGTCGCTTGCATTGTAAATGCTGCAGCCCTTCACAATTTCATTTAATACAGGTTCTAATACAACAGTTATAATTTACTGTGATAAATAAATCCATGGCTAGGTCAAGTAGAGAAGCGTGTGGGCTGATAGCTTCATCAGTGTAGTGACTGGAGAAGGTTAGGGGTGGAACGGTACTATGTGCAGGCTGCGACTCAATATGCATCATGATACATATCATGTTGGGCTGCTTGTGTGATGCGTAATATGACTTGGTACCGCTGGCTCTGCCTCACCTTTCTCTTCCTGGGGATGGGGTCCTCGAAGAGGAAGTGTGTGGTCACGGACTCTTCGATGTTGTCGTCGGACTGGCAGGACAGCAGAAAGCTCTTGTTGGTGTCGGCGGGGAGCGGCGGGGAGGGGGTGGAGGGGACCGATTGGTCGCTGGCATCCCAGCTCCAGTTCCCACTGGTTGAGCTGCTGTAGCTGGCAGACAGGGCCTCCTTCCACCCTCGACTGCAGGGATCTGGAAGTGTTCACACTTCTACTATTAACAACTTTTTTATTCAATGCTGCAGAATGATTTGCTTTAATAAATCTGAATTTGAGAATCTACAGTACCCAGAACTGATTCAGATCAAATCACTAAATGATTTTAGAAATCGCACTGTTCCAAATTACGCAGCAAGCAAATAATGATTCTCCATATTCTGCTGTTTAATTCAGGTTTAAACATACCATGCTTTCTACTTGTTATAATAACGGTATACATCAAGAACCTACATGTACTGTAGGGCTGTGTGTGTTTCACTCTGTAAACACCTAGTCATCCTCACTCATTGAATAAGTACAGTACTCTATGAATGTTGATGGATTTTATTTATTTTTTAAGTCTACATAGACTGTAAACAAGGTTCGCCCATCACACAATACTAACTACCTGTACCAAGAATGCATACGGAAAACTAGTTCAGAAAAGGACGCTGATTACTGATGTCTTATCAACACTTTCATTGCTTAAGGTAACATCTTTACATACTAAGAATTGTTATTTTTTTTCAGAACTTGAAAGACTGACTGGCTACCCACTAATCCTCCTAATCTGCCCTCTATACAGTACAGTTGGGGTTCTGAATCATGTTACCTGCACCTGGGGTCCCAGAGGGGGGGCTGAGTACCAGCGGACTGGTGGAGAGGGTGGTGAGGACTGTAGCTGCCATCACCTCCAAGTCTACATGACCCAACGGCCTCCTGCAACAAGGACACAAACAAACACAAACCTCTTAGGTAACGGACCTCATCAGAAATGCAGACCACTTCACTGCAGTGGAAAGTACCACTCAGCATGCTTCCCCCAAGAGGAAAGAAAGGCGGCTTTAGTGTGACGAGAGATATCGGGTCCTATCATTCACAAAGCATTAACTCATAAGTTATTTAACATCAACGTTTTAATGGACTAAATAAAAGTTTGTTATGCACAAAGCTGCTCTAGAATATTGTGGCATATTTAAAAAGTCTGGAAAAGCTGTATGCATACAGAAAAAAAAAATCCACCAAAAAACATTCTTTAACAACCCGCTGTTTCAAAGTGCACTGAGCCCATACCCCCTGTGCCCATGTGTGTTGGGTTTTAAATCACTTTGTCTGTCTAACCTCTCAGCACAGTCTAAACAAGAGGGCGTGAGTCCAGAGTGTGACACAGCCCCTATTTATACGCAGGAGGGTTAAGAACAAAGGTCACCCGAAAGGGCTGAAGAGACTTGGAGAAGCCAACAGCAGACAAGTGCCAGAGTCTCACACTGCCATGTCTAATCAATGCCAAACTCAAGTCCCATAGCTACACTGATACTATGGCATCCTGGGTAATTCAAGCACTCTCCAGAAGTCTGGCTGAAAGCAGGGTTTTAATAATAAAGCTAAAACATGTTTTGAAGAAGTGAGCTAGAAAGACAGATACACTCACAGCAGGAAGGTCCTTAGCATTGTCAAAAGCAGTAGTATTTACTTACTTGTACCAAAAAGAAAAGCAACAACAAGATAAAAAATGGTTTGCTTCAAGATATAAAACCAACTTCTTTAACTACATTTCAGAGCTCGAATGTCTGTCTAATATAAGTCTGTGGTAATGGTGGCATAAATTGGCACACAGTCTGTTTCCAACGCAAACATTGCTCGCGATCTTTCATCAGTTTGATTTGGAATGACCCCAAAGCTAAAATCCACCACAGCGAGAGTTTCTTTCAGCATACTGCAAGCAGAACTTTCGGTATTTCAGCCAATAAGGCAAATTCAGGGAGATAAAGAGAACAACCAAAGTGTATCACCCTTCAACACTGAGCACAGTTCAACACCCTTCAACACTGAACACAGTTCAACACCCTTCAACACTGAGCACAGTTCAACACCCTTCAACACTGAGCACAGTTCAACACCCTTCAACACTGAGCACAGTTCAACACCCTTCAACACTGAACACAGTTCAACACCCTTCAACACTGAGCACAGTTCAACACCCTTCAACACTGAGCACAGTTCAACACTGAGCACAGTTCAACACTGAGCACAGTTCAACACCCTTCAACACTGAGCACAGTTCAACACTGAGCACAGTTCAACACTGAGCACAGTTCAACACCCTTCAACACTGAGCACAGTTCAACACCCTTCAACACTGAACACAGTTCAACACCCTTCAACACTGAGCACAGTTCAACACCCTTCAACACTGAGCACAGTTCAACACCCTTCAACACTGAACACAGTTCAACATTGCACACAGTTCAACACTGAGCACAGTTCAACATTGAGCACAGTTCAACACTGAGCACAGTTCAACACTGAGCACAGTTCAACACTGAGCACAGTTCAACATTGAGCACAGTTCAACACTGAGCACAGTTCAACATTGAACACAGTTCAACACTGAGCACAGTTCAACACTGAGCACAGTTCAACACCCTTCAACACTGAACACAGTTCAACACCCTTCAACACTGAACACAGTTCAACACCCTTCAACACTGAACACAGTTCAACACCCTTCAACACTGAGCACAGTTCAACACCCTTCAACACTGAGCACAGTTCAACACCCTTCAACATTGAACACATTTCAACAAAGGAGTAAAATAGCAGCTTTGTTTTGGGAAAAATGGTAATTGTTGTAGAAAAGTTCATTTGACAGTTGCCGTTAATGGGTTAAATTCACCACTTTGATTTGCTTTTCATTTTAATCACAGTTGTTGACCCCTGTTTTACTCACCACAAGTGCTGTAGTCTGCACAATTTTACAAATGGTTAATTTCAGGATATGCATAGCAACATATTTCTAACAATGGGGATGAGGTCAGTATAAATTAAAGGAGCACATAGCAATGTTTTGAGCATTTTATTTAAATTTGGCCAAGCAGCTATGGCTATTTAAAAAATTATATATTAAAAAAAAATAATAATAAAAATAAATAAATAAATAAAATAAATAAAATAAATAAAATAAATAAAATAAATAAAATAAATAAAATAAATAATAATAATAATAATAATAAACAAGTGTTACAGAGTTATGAAAAACAATATCTATAACCGTGGGTGTGTCTCTTCAGCGTATGTTGTGTGATTTCACTGTGCTCATACAACATAAATGTACAGCAGGATTTACCACTGTTAACCATAGTTTCTGTATGTGCCAGAACTTTACTTTGCAATGCTTTCACTACAATACTGTACTGCAGTCAACTTTCATCAGAGTTTAACTGTGCAACGCCAGGGAGAAGCTGTTTATTGATATAAACAATTCAGCTGTTTAATTAAAATGTGTGGTTTCAATGCTTTTCTTTGGTAGCAAGCCCACTTTGTTTCTAAAGGAACTTCAGCACCATGCACTGAAGACTGAGGGATGTTTTTAATACATGTGCTCTGAAAAATAAATGCTTCACAAAGCCATCTTTAACTCTTCAGTGGGACAGAATCCACAATTATTAAATTAGAGCACAAATCCTGGCCTGGACTAGATCAAACTGGACCATTACTTAGTATTATATCTATGGCAACGGCACGGGCCCTCAATTAGAATGTGAAGTCTAATATAATGTTATGGGTAGTGCTGATTACACTGTACTTTAATTCAGCCCTATTGGCTTGGGTAAGACTGCAATTTAGTTGTTTCCATTCCATGTCTGTTTCATCCTCTGAAAATCTGGGACGTTCTCCAGTGGCTTCTTATACGTTTTCGGTGGCGAGTACCTCCCTTATAAAAGTAATAAAGCATACTGAAAGCATGGTAAAGCATAGGGAAGCATATTAATACACATGGCAAAGCAGGGTAAACTATGGAAAAAACATGGTCAAATTGCACAACTGCAATGAAAAAATACCAAGGTAAACCTAAATGTAATGTATGCTCGATTGTGGTTTGTTTGCTTTACCTTATGTGTGCTTTGCCATGCTTTCCTACGCCACGCACTAAAATAATCTGTGACTTTAAGAATTTGTTTTGCAGCTCCTCCATCCCCCACCCACAGACTCTGTGCTGAAACATAACCAGAACAAACTGGTTTAGGCAGCAAGCAAGGCCAAGCAGAGTATCTGGCAGAGTTTAGACTCTGCCGAAAGCTTTTTTTTTATCTGGGTCAACTTCCAAATATCGCAAAACCATTTTCATTTTTTTTTTTTCTGAAGAGGTTTGTTGTAATAAATTAAAATGACAATTTGCCAAGCGGAGTTATACTAATCTGCCAATAAGGGCAGTCTCCCATAAAAGACAGGCTGACAAGCCACTTAGAAAAAAACTTCTAATTTTATTTTATTAGGATAATAGATGCAGTACCGCAATGACTTTGAAAAATAAGTAGCAAATTCGAACTGGAAAACCTCTCAAGATTGTGTCAAGAGCCCAACAGCACTGGGGAAATGTTTTTATTTTCCTGAGCTTATTATGGCCATGAAATGTTTGCACTGCTATGTATATTTAGAGCAGGGCAGGGGGCATTTAGAGAAAGGCAGGAACTGAGGCGATCCATAACGAGCAGAGCACAGGGACTGCTCCTTGCCAGAACAATTCAGAGAGATCTAGCTGGTCATGAGGGGTGTGTGTGTGTGTGTGTGTGTGTGTGTGTGTGCGTGTGTGTACATGTGTGTGTGTGTACGTGTGTGTGTGTGTACATGTGTGTCTACGTGTACATGTGTGTGTGTACGTGTGCACATGTGTGTGTGTGCGTGCGTGCGTACGTGTGTGTGTGTGTGCGTGCGTGTGTGTGTGTACATGTGTGCGTACGTGTGTGCGTGTACGTGTGCGCGCGGGGCGTGTGCGTGCGTGTGTGTGTACGTGTGTGTGTGTGCGTGCGTGTGTGTGTACGTGTGTGTGCGTGCGTGCGTGCGTGCGTGCGTGCGTGCGTGTGTGTGTGTGTGTGTGCGTGCGTGTGCGTGCATGTGCGTACGTGTGTGTGCGTGCGTGCGTGCGTGCGTGCGTGTTCTTTAGCTGGGCAACCTTGAATTTGAGAAAGGCTGGAAAAACCCCACATGCAACTGACTTCAAGTGCAGTGCCAGTACAGTCATGCGGTACAATTGCAACACCAAGTGGTCCATTGGAGTTTCCAAGTGAAACTTTTCCAGTCTTATTGATCAGTCGATATTTCCATTACAACCTGGATTAAATCTAAATGACAACATCTCTATAGCCATGTGTTTGTCCAAAGAGGCATGCTTACAACGGCACTATATCCCTGCTATTTCTATTAGCTGCACAAGTGAATATTTCACTCCTGATAAAATGCAGTACTGCCTTAAAAAATAATCTTCATTTTGCAACTTTGTTTTGAGTTTAGCGGTGCAAAGCATGTCCCTGTTGTCTGGCAGGGGTATTGTATTGTATTGTATTGTATTGTATTGTATTGTATTGTATTGTACTGCATGCTATCATTGTTAAACCTATGGCATTTGAAAAGCATTTTGCCCTTGTTGCATGATCTAGCCTGCTACACAGTTTTTGCTTTCTCGGATATGTAAATCTGTTATTGTGCATTATACTGTGCTTTAGATAAACAGTACATATTATATTATATTATAAGGGGAGGTAATACAGACAACATACAGTACAGTAACTGTACTCCATTTAAATATTTAAGCCATGTTCTTTACAAGTAAGTGTATAATGTGCAGGGAAGGGCTATAAGTGAAGCTGGAGAAAGGGGAATGAAGAATGCATGCAAAGTTGTGGGAGACCCTCTATTTACAAAGGGATCGTTTGCAGAGCAGAGGTTGGTGCAAGCACAGAACCGTTTCTGCAGCCCCCGTGCCTGCAAGTGTCAACTGATAGCTGGTTTAAATAAACAGCCTAGCAGAAATGGGTTGATCAAATGTCAGCCTTCCAATTGGATGGAACAGGGCCAGCAGCTTTAATACAGGCAGAATAACAAGCAAAAACTTTGGCACAGAGCTAGCATTAACTCCTACGGACTAGCAGGCTGCCAATTAGCCTGGGGAAAACAAGAGATGATACAGTACTCGACCTGTGGGATTAATAGTGAGCCTGTTGAACACACTGTTTACAATAACACACCTGAACTACTGTACTGGACAATTGATGTGATTGGTGTAGTTTAGCAAGACCCTTAAAAAGTGTTTCATGAGCTTGTCTACAGAATGATTTTTCTCACTTTTATCATACAGATTTCAGATTTTACTATCCTTTACTATCTTGTGCTATGCTATTATACTGCAGTAAACTTTTATAAGGGGCGCAATGTTCAAAAGAAAATGGTTTCATACAGTCGAGTGACTACAGACAAGTGAGGTTGATATTGTTACCTTCAACAGTCTTGTAAAACCATTTGCCTGGACATGGATTTAACATCCTGCAGTCAATTGCTAATGCCATTTGAAAGTGCGTTTAAATTACCAGATTCTGCAGAGTCAAAACCCCGGTTTGAACGATCACCCCCCCACCCCCTAAACTTTCATCACTGAAATTTTCACCATTCATTTCCAGTTTTTACTCACCATGCACAAATAATGCCCGAGGGGAAATATCGTGACTTAAGTGAAAAAACTGCCTAGAAGTAGTTGCTCTGTGCATTAATGATTCAGACAATTGCATCATCAATGATGAAGGTTCAGATGACGAGGACCAGATGATACAGACTCCGCAGTCTGATTGATTACGCTTTCCTGTTACGCTACAATCCATATTTTTAACTTGTAATTTTTTTTAGACACTGCAAGAGCTTGTAACTCACGAACTTCAGTGACGGCACAAATTATAAATATATTACATTAAAAAATGAATACAATAAAACCAGCAAAATTTGCTGGAGACAACCAAAGTCAGCCTTGTATTTTAAGGGCGTTGCTACAATAGGTCACTTTTTTGTATTTTTTTTTTTCAGTACTTAAAAACATCAAGTCAGCTAATAATGTTGTTGCATCCTGCCAGTTAAAAATAATAACAGTTTCTTTATGTATTTTAGGAAGTAGACTTCAGTATGAAAAATTGCTGAAATACCAAAACATGCAACACAGACAACAATCAGGTTTGCTGGTCTTTCTAATTGTTTCGTATTTTAATAACAAACCCCATATTGCAAGAATGACCTTTTATACAACTCCTTTCTTACACATTGAAAACCTTATAACAACTTCCATTGAAGCAGATTTCTCATTATTCACAAGATACAATACCCTCCAGCAGGTAATACTGTCCCTCTCATAATAAAACCAGCTAACTGCAACACTGTAATCAACCACAACAGTTGCCCCTGTCACTTAATAATGCCTTTCAATCACAGACATTAAAAGCATGTCTGCTGAAATACATCAACACCCCCTCCTGGGCAGTGAAAGTGGAAAATTCCTCCAACGCTGGCTGCTATCTTTTTGATGTTTATTCAGTTGAATATTAAGTCTGCTGTGTTTAACCTTCAGGAAGCAGACATGCACTTGATCAATATTCTGTTCGGAAACATTTCAGTCATAAAGTAGCCGTTTAACAGATGTGTGGGATCGTACAAACTGGTGTATAGATGATCTCTTATATAAAGTCATCTACTGTATTAAGAATACCTGTTGATAATCCTGACTTGCAGAGAGACAGACAGCACTTCATGTATCTCTTTAGTGTTGTGCTGCGTTGTGTTAAAAGCTCCTTCTCTTAATTGTATTAAAACCCAGAGATTCAAAAAGCCTTTCGGAAGTTACTTAAATTATTACTTTTGAATGTATTTGAGAAAGTGCCAGAAAACATATTTGTTCTCTTTCTCAGATGTCATGACCCACCTTGTTTACAGTACTTTACAGTAACCATTTTCCACAGAAATAATCTTGATAGTCAACCTTTCAACAAAAGTGATGGAACAAGGATGGGTTGTGTTGCTCTACAAAATGTTTATCAGTAACTTTGGACTTTTATTAAGCCAATTAAGCCTGGTTTAGTGGATGCTGAGACTTAAAATGATATTCTTGCATTTGCAGTTTCTTTAAAAAGGTAAACAGGTTTACTACTGTACCAGGTGTTATCAATTTTTTGGTTTATTTAAATCTCTTTTTCAAGGGAGACCTGGTCAAGAAGGTGGAATATAAACAAATTTGACCTAAAAAAAAATTGTGTTTGAATTCTAAAAGGTATCAAAACAGAAAGCTTCAGTTCTTTCTCAAGTTTATTCCAAGACCACAGAGCTAGAAAACAGAATGCCTTTTTTTCCCCAAATGAAGTACAAACCCGAAGAACTGACAAACTAAGAACAGTCTGAGACGTACTACTAGAGTTAGTTAATCATTGATTTAGATAATTTGGTGTTTTGCCAAGGACAACTTGTGTTTCACTCTTCATGAAGATAAAGAAGTCAGACCAGCTAATCTATATAAATCACAATGATGAACAGAATAACCCAGGCTGGTTATAAACCTATTATAAACCAATGGAGGGATGCCTTTTGTTGTGCATGACCACATTTCCAGAAGTTTTTTCGATCCAGCCTGACGATACAGCTCCCTCTCAACCAGATCCTGAACAAACTGTCCTTTTCAAATCTGCATTGTTCAACATAAATTGATCCACATGAACAATGCAAGCATATGAACAAGAAGCTCAAAACTAACTTAACCTAATAGACAATACAATAAAAAACAGAGTTCATCAGAAATGCTGGTAATATTTATTACAATTTAAAATGCATACCAGTCCCACTACACATTTTTGCACAGCAGCATATAAAATCCATGGATCACTGGAAACAGTACTTTCAACAAACTCAGAATGTTGTGTCTTCACCTGTGTCAAAATAAAGTCTGTAAAATGAAAAGGGGACTTGTGAGAATGTGGGTGTTCACCTTGATGATTACAACTTCAGACTCACTTCTCTGAAGGAATCCACTTTAAATGACTCTATATTTACAGATTCCAGTCCACATTATGCAAATGCTCTATGCAAGCAGCAAGATATTTCCAAACCAAAAAAGCAAACAATTGCTTTATTGACCGTCTATTAAAACTCCAAGGTTATACCGTAACTATAGAAACAGACTAACCAATAACAGGACAGTTGCTACCCAGCTACAAAGTTCAGTATGAGAGTGCTCTTAATTTTCAGCCAATAAGATGCAAGCAGAGGCATAAACAAACACACACGCGCGCGCACACACACACACACACACGCGCACACACACACACACACACACACACACACTTCCTGTGGCTGCTGTTAGTTCACGTAAACACTAGATCTAAATATAGAAAATGTCGCTGCTGGCAAAGTGCAGATCATTATTTGCATTTTGGAAGACCCACCAAAAAAAACCTCTAAATCGTTCCAATGTGATTGATGTTCGAGCTATATTATAAGCAATGTTATACTTTGAAACGCTTCTTGCATGAATAATCAACACACCACAGTATGTTTCCAGCAGGTTGATGCTGCAAGCAGTTAAGGAAATAATACAAGTCTAGCTAGAAACAGCTGCCACATCGGACTATCAAGCTTGTCAGAGAAGTTAACCCTCTATAGCACAGAAATATATTTTGTAAAAACAAAAAAATATAGTATTGTTGTATATATGTTGTATAGTATGAACTTTTATGAAAGTGGCCCCTTTTTATTACAAACATGTATGTATTGCAATATATGTTTTGCAGAAGGCAAATTCTGTATTTAAGAACGTCTAAACTTAACTTTCAGTAAGGCCCATTCCATATACTGTAATGGAACGTAAGGCAATAGCGCTCGCTGTTTGTTCAGTTGCTGTGCTGTTTCCACCGCCTTGCAGCAATATAAATCGCAAAAACCCACTTCCTTCCGTGTCACACCGATGCAACTGAAGATTGTAGTGCCCATTAAAACTAATCTTGACTGGTCAGAAATGTCATCACATTCGATCCATACAGCACAGGAACAGTGAAAGGCTGTAGCAGTAACAAGGCTCTGTAATTACGGCAATGTCATGCAATTACTGCTGTCACTTCAATTGTTGATAAGCTAAAAGGGAAATCCCGTGGTCTCTGATGGTGCGGCTCTGTATATAAACAATCACAAAAAAAAGTAACCTTCAACAGCTGAAATCTAAGTCTATGTTTTGAAAAAAAATCTCACCATAAGTGTTAAGATTTTAACCACATGCTCAAACCATATGTATCAGAGAAATTGGGGTATATTAAAAAGCATAAATATGTATTGGGGCGTTAAACAAAAGAAATATCTTAGCTAGCTCAAGACAGCAAGACAGTTTAGACTCCTCTTGTTCCCTGACAATGTCCTACAGTTATTAAAAAATGCCTTAATCCCAACCAAAAAAAACAAGATTTAAGTTCTAGCTAAATTATCCTGTTGCCTATAAAATAAGACTCCCTGGAGTTCTTCCCAAACCAAAGTAAACAAAAAGCTTCTTCAGCCCGGGGTGCAGTTGCATGAACTGAATCCTACATTCTGCGTGATGCTGCACACGCTGAACATCTGCTGCAAGAGGGAAAATAAACAGCCTCATCGTTAACCGAACGCTGGCCAAGAGCCGGCCTTGATTTCAGACAAATAAAACATTACTTGGGTTAAGATAAGCATAGATGACCATGCTTCTAGGGGGTGGATGACATGAGCTGAACGAGTGGAAAATGCTCTGCTTCTCATACAGGCTTTCTGGGCTCAGTGGCTCTGCTGATCTTTTCAGTGCTGCCTTGCATTCTACAGCAGGATGCTAGAGTACAGTAAGCTCCCAGCCCAAGCTCACTGCTCGAGGGTGCTTCCCTCCAGTCCTCAGATCCATCGACAGGCCAGGTTTTTGTTCTCTCCAGACCGCACACAAAATCGTTGTACTTTGTTTTACACTGTATAGATGTGTCGATTAGAACCTACAGCTATGGCCAGAATGGTTAGAATTTTATGACTGAGACAATTAAACAAAATGTATATATTTAATATATTATTCAAAATCTTTCATTTGACTTTATGTAGCAAAATTAGTTAATTCTATAGGGTGATGCAAAACCTTTGGTCATAGCTGTACTTGAACAGGAGTTATACTTAGCATTACTTTCACTGTACAGCTGTACACTGCAGGAATAGTTTATAATATGAAGGATCATTTAGTAAATGGTTTAGAGACCATTTTAAGACGAGGAAGTGTGTAATAATGTGATTATTATTATTATTATTATTATTATTATTATTATTATTATTATTATTATTATTATTATTATTATATAAATTGTTATTATAATTGTGATAATATTGTTGAATTATTATTTCTAGGATGTAGGGTGAGAATGGAGAAAGCAGCTGTCCGTATCCCTGTTTGTGTGCAGGAATCACTCTCAGAAAACAGACCGGACATTTAGAAACCAGGGGAACAACGCCTCCAAACATTCCAGTGGTATTTTATTTCTAGAAATGTGGCCAGCTTTCTCAAAGTATGCAATTACCCTGAACAGTAAACACAGACGTACATCATTTATGTAACACAGCTTTTATCTGGCCCAAACTGGAAATCGATACCCAGTTTTAGCAAGGCAGCACACATTAGAGACAGTGCAAACATAAACATTAAACACAGAACAAACTACCATAGTATAAAGTGGTGTAAACAAATATAAAAATGTGGGCTAACCAATTAACTACTTCGTATGTCACATTTACTTGGGACCAGGCTAGTAGATATTTTGATATATAAGAGACATAAGGATTCTGTGGGGCTTTCTTTACACTACAGCAGGTTAGCAGGAAGGAACAATGAATTGGCAACAAAATATACAAAAATAAATGATACCAAAATTTATTTTTAAAGTTTACTTGTTAATTCACTGCAGAGTTCATGGGCTACCCTTAATTAGCATGGTACCATTTTCACCGCCCCTTGTCATTTCTAATGAGGTTTTCTTCAAACAAAACAGGAAGGCAATAAGCAAAGCAAGTTCATTTGAATTGACTTATTTTAATCCCAACCAGTATTATTTATAATAGTCATATTAATAACAATGACTACTCCTGGATGATTTCACCCAACAGGGGCACATTCTAAACCATGACAGAGATTAGGAGTAGCTAACAAGGTGCAGTATTGTGCACAGATTTGTCACATAACCTCATTAATGATAAAGTGTCCCTCACTCACAGTCATATTAGTGAGCATCATGCCATCAGTGCATAAACTGTAGTACACTGGGTTTATTTCAAGGAAACTGATTCATCTCGAAACTAAAAACATTCCATACAATATTTCAATTTCAACATGTGGCATGCAGAATGACTTCTGCAACAGACTGCTCGGAGTAACTTTGTTTTCCTGGCACAAGTAATGTTAGTGTGCCATCAATGAAGCTGCTTACAGTAATGGATTCATCAATATAACTCATTTAGAATGGCTCTAAAGTAAATAGAACACTAAACTAAATAAACGGTATTTCCCTGTATCAAGGCAAGTCCAAGTCCATGATGACGAAGCCATACCAATAATGTAGACGATAATTACACTAGAGATCCAATAACTAACCCTGGTCAAGTATCCATACAAAAAATGATGTAATAGAAGTTTGCTCCATTCCTGATTTTAGTACGAGTTTAATCACACACCTGAGCTTGTTACCGATACACTGTGGCTAATCAAGCTGAGCAGGGTGAAACTGCAATGCAAAAGGAGTCTTGCTTCTACCCCTGAATTAACCTTTTAAACAGGGTTGTGAAACTGAATCCAATGTTAAAGCATAGCAAAGTAAACACACATTGAATACACAAAGCATAGAACGCCATGGTAAAGCAAACAATGGTATACCGTGGTGAAAACCATGATAATGTATGGTAAATGTATAGCACAAGCATGGGAAAAGCATGACAAACGTTATGTGAAAAGTGTGGCAAAATTACCATTAAAAGACAATTATGTACCACTGAAATAAATAAAAGGAACAGATAATTCCGCAGCATGAGCGACAGCCACACTGTGGGTGAGCAAACATTTATTTAACCTTGTGCTTGAACCCAGCTTAATAATAAAAAAGGCTTACAAATAAAAGCTGTTTCAAACAGCAATACAACAGTTGAAATAAATGATGCCTGCATTAGGAGTTTGATACAGCATTCAAATGCTTTACCTGTGGCTTGAGTCTTAATGAGTGGTGAAGAAAGTTACCATGTGCAAAAAAAAACACAAAAATTCCACTATTGTTCTCAGACAAAAAGTACCTTTTATTTTCTAAGCCGATACAACAATAGAATACAAGATCGCACACCTAAAAACTGCATAGCAAAGTATCTGTTTTTGTGTGTGTGTGCTGTTTTCCTTTCCCAAGCCTACAGTATGTGAAATGGAGTCAACACCAAGGAGATTCCTCATGACTGACTGGAAACACGCCAGATAAACAGAAACACTGCTTCAGACCAACAGAAATGACATCTCATTGCACTTTGAAATGGAGACCGGCGAGGCAGAACACGCCAAGCTTTTCAAAAACCATCAACCCTATTGTAATCAATGCAATGCACCCTCTAATCAATGCATAAATAGATTACTGTTAAAAATCAATATACATTTCATTTTGCATTGTACTTTCAGTGTACTCAAACAGTAATATATAGATTTTTTTAACGCGTCACTGAAACCTTAAAACTATGCAACACTGGTATAATAATCCTGTTAATCTACTTCGAATACTATTAGTGTTTATACAGTAGTAATGCTAAAGAATTATCTCATAGAGCCATTTAAGGTTCATCCAGAGTATTTATTATAGCCTCAGAGCCATAACAACCAGCTCTATCCAGGGTACACACATTAACGCTTTCTGCTCTGCTAATGGTGAATGATAGGGTAACACAGTCCATTTACACTGGCTGATAGTTAGAGTGGAAAGGTTTATTTGAAGTGTGGTTAGGCAGAGGCAGGAGCCGTCTAACTCGAAGCCCATTAATCAGGCACTCCAGAGTATTGCAGGGGAGTACAGTACTTCCAAGGTCCCAGGACCAGAGGAAGAAGATGTGGTCAGACTGCAGTAAATATCGGATGAACCCGGTAATTTATCTTAAACACAGCAATGCGAGATGAGCAAGATTACTGCAAAATTCATTAAGTCCAATAAAGGCAAGTTGAAAGTAAATACAAAATGACACACAAAACAATACAACATCCTACTGGGGGTCGAGCAGTAAAGTTCAGTTGAATATATTGTTGGACCTTCTTATACCTTGGAGGGGCATTTCAGTTCCTGCATCTGTATGATATTATATTACACTGCCAACATTTTGTTCAGCATTAAAATCATTTATGTCCTACTAAACCATGCTTGATCATAGTGATCTATTCCAGACTACTGTTTCTGTTGTATTATCCCTCAGGTCTCGCAACAGTGACCCCTACTGGTAGAAGAATGTCTAGAACAGGGGTCGCCAACCCTGGTCCTGGAGAGCTACTGTGGCTGCTGGTTTTCATTTCAACCAATCTCTCAGTTACTTAATTGAACCAATTACTGGCTTAATTAGTCAAGATTAACAGGTGTTCCAGATCTTTAGCCACTGATGATGTAAAGACACCTATAAAGCCTGCTGGACAGGGGTTCTCCAGGACCACCTGGTCTAGAGAGACCACTACCCCAAGCAGGCAACATTTAGGTATAACGCCTATAGAATCCGGGTTTGTTTCCTGAGGGTTTTTAATTATTTAACCCTGCTATCTTTTCTGATTGCTTCAGACTCCTAATTTGGAATCCAGGCAAGGAAATAAGAAGGTGTATAGAATAAATGTCATACAAAGATGTGTGTTTAACTGCTGTTAAATGGGAGCCTTGTTATACCTGAACTACCACTTTCCAAATCTGCACTGGCCTGACCCCTTTAAAACAGATAATTATCAGGAAAACAGCAGGCCTGATAGCTAGACAGCATGTTAGTGTTTGCATCTACAGTATGTCAAAATAGTGTCAGGTGAAGAACTGAAGTCCTGATTGGGCAGGCTAGCTGGGATGCTGCTTAGCTGCACACTAGGAATCAAATGGTTGTTTTTTGTTGAGCTTTGAATCCACCTAGTCCATATCCATTGCTTGTTGGTATACCTGCTGATTCCAAGATGAATGGACTGTGGGCAGCACTCCCACTCGCACACAGCAAGAACGTTACTCACCTAGACATTACAATGTATAATATCTATTTCCTGTGGAATTTTCTTTATTAGTTCATAATATTGCAAAATTAAATCCCCCAGCTGTCGTTGCTAGTGTATACAAATAAATAAATAAATCAATAAATCAATAAATAATGATGAGATTCAGCTGGACAGAACAATAGGGTTTGGAAATGTGTTGTTGCTATGCAACTAAAGTCCTACAAGAAGTAACAGCTCTGCTATGTTACAGTCATAACAGTAATTATGAGAGATTATGTAAGCACATTACTCCGGTTACAGCACTCATAAAACACACTGTGGTGTTATGTAAGATGTTTCCTTTTTCATACACCATTTTTTTTCTCCCTTACAATGGCATCATGCCAGTGTCAGGGATCTACACTCTGGAAGGTATGATGTGCTGAGACACAGCAGAAACCCTCCTGGGAAGATTCAATCAAACCAGAGTCAGGATATAATCTCCTGCAGGTTTCAACAAGAAAATCACAGAGCCTCAATGAAGTTTACCACGCTTTTACTTTGCATGTAACATATTCAATCAGGGTTAATGGCAGTTTCCACTGCGCTTTACCATACTAACCTGTGGTTTACCATGCCTTTACCGTTCTTTACCACACTTTCCAATGCTTGTACCATGATATACCACACTGTGGAAATACACCAAATGAAAAACCCTCTACATCCAGTAGAGACCTAGAAATGCTTGTATCAGAAACCCCAAGCTAATGCCAGCATCCCTGATAATCGGGTAGACCCAGACTCCTCTTGAAAACTGTTTAGCCTATAGCTCCTTTTGAGAGCATAGCCTTATAGGGAGAATAGGCTGTAACCATACTGTATTTACTTATTTAAACTCCATGAATGTAGCTGGGAGGTGTTTTCAATATTAGTTTTCACTTGTACCAGTTAACAAATTAGACACTGACCAGAAGTACAGTATGGCATGCACAGCACCATCACACTTAAAGAATGTATTTTATAGTTAGTCCCAACAGAGGCATGTCGGTAACATCTGAGAATTGCTAATGCACCACTGAAGAATGACTCACTTTAAAGTTTAAAGTCGCATTTTTTAATTATACAGTATGCTTTTTTCCCCCCGGTACAGAACCAGGAACAAAAATGTATTTTATACTTCAGAAGAAAAGTTACTGGCACTTAGAACTAAATTATATAACATATCACTTTATTTAATATTTATTGACCCGATTTTCCCATGAACTCCTACTTTTCAAAGGTGACTTTTTGCATCATACTTTTACAGTAAGGAATTACAGCTTATAATATCTAACAATGTGCATCCTTGTTGAATTAAACAGGTATAGTAGAAGTACAGTCTAATTATATTTATCACACAGTCTGAGACCATCAAAAGCCCTGATAATAGCCTTACAGACTCAGAGCATTTTTCAAACACACCACCTCAATAACATGCCTGCAGGACAGTGCCTAAGACCTGCTCACCTACACTTGCTGTAACACACTGTCAGCAAGGAGCGGGGAAACCACGGGCCGCCAGGACGGCACTGACTCAATGTGTTCAGGAGAGGTACTTTATTTAAATTCCTCAAGAATGAGCTGCTCCGATTCATTCAGGCAGGGAAATGGAAATCTGTAGCCACTTCTGCTCTCCAGGATGGCCCCTAGTGCCTTTTGAGTCAATGAAACAGGTAGCAAGTGTGCAAACAGAAGAGTTCCACCTTGCTGTGCACACATAAAAGATTGACTTGCTGATAAAGGGCTGCCAGACCAGATATATATAATAATAATAGACAGGTTGAAATCTACATGTTGCAGGTGCTTACGTTTCACTCCGCAAGAGAAAGCTTGTAGAAGGCTGGTTCAAAAGCCCACCTCACTGCAGACAGCATGTATAAACAAAATCTAAAAGTGTAAACGATCACTATCATGGGCACTCATGCAAGTCCTCCAGCGGCTATAAGTAACTCACATTCAAAAAAAAAAACAAAAAAAAAAACATTCAGGGTGGACTGTGAGCTTGTTTACACTGCAACTCAAAGCCTAATATTCCTGAACCCTTAAAAGAAGCAGCCGCCGGTTTACGTTTCCTTGAGCTCCGTGCAATGTGCGCAGGATGCTGTGCAGGGTTTGCCCCGTTTCTCGTTCTGGTAATGGATATAGGAATAAAATAATACAAACTTGGCTGCGCATAGGGGCCCTGAACACCTTGAAGCAAACACGTGAAAAGGAATAAAAACAACATCTTTAGGAAGGAGCACTTGAATCAACGTTATTCTTGGTAGTTTTATACAGCTACAATGATTTAATCCACGCTGACAAATTGCTTGGAGTTCTTTTAAAAACAAAAAACGTCACACCTCACACTTGAGCAAAAGCTTGCATATTCTGAATCTGCTCACTTTTAAAGAGCAATGCACCCACAGTAAACAAACATCATCTTCACATAGGAAGCTTTTTAACCCATAAACCCATTTTGAAAAGATCAGCTCAATATACATGCTGTGTACGATGTGATCACGGCAACATTTAAAATAAAGACACCCCCCCCCCCCCCCCGTATATTTGCTTCCTTACTGAATGTTACCCATGCCTATATTATACATTAAACAAATCAATCGTAACAATACTGTTTTTAGAATGCATCCTATGCTTTTCAATGGCACAGACAAGTACAATCAGGTTTCCCATGGTGGCTGGCAACACACATGCAGATATGGTATTGGAATGAATTACCTTTCAAATAGCTGACTCCTGCAAAACACTCCTGGGTCAACATACAGCTCTGCAGTTCTGAAGCGACCTGTCTGTCAAACAGGGCAGGTCTAGGCTTGTACATAACAAACTAATCGTTATCTAGGTGTGAGCTAACCCCCAGGAAGACTCCCCAGCATATACAGTAGGCTGTTTCAAAAATACTTACATCATTAAAAAAATAAAAAAAGTCAAATTAACTCTCAGTAGACTTTTTTTTTTTACTTTCCAAGAAAATGTGCACAATTTGAATTAGCTGAAAATAACTTTGGCCCATGACTGTACTGGGTTTACAAAAAGAAATATCAATAAATCTGGTTTCAGATTGAGCATTAATAATATCACCCCATCGTGCTGGATTCAATTTCTATCTTGGTGTCACATTTTGAAGGGCACGTCACACTTGAGGTCCACAGTAACAGAGCAGTGATCCCACACCAGCACAGAAACAGACCTAGAAGATCACTGATTGAGTAATCGATTATGGTCTGAGGAAACTGTCAGCAAGCAGCAATCCAGTAAGTGATACAAAGGATATCACAACCAAAAAAACACAGACAAAAGCGGGCCAAAAAATGGTAGTAGCAGAGAAACTGACAAATGAATACCATTTTTTTATGTCAAGACCTGGAAATAGTAAACGGTAGGGTTATTGTAATTTATGTTACAGTACACCGTCAAGTAACCAGGCTAATGGGTTACGGTGTAAACAAACAAGACCTGCAGGGTCTACCTGCTTTAAAAGTACAACTATGCTAGCTATGAACATTTGTAACATGCAAAATCCAAATGCATGCCTAACACACGTGAAACAATTTTTTTTTTTTAAATACAAAAAATTCTGCTTCATGAACTTCCTGCTACTTTATTTTTAAAACATACAGATAATCTAAGAGCTAGACCCTAAAATCCCCTTGTGGCAGTCTCATATATTCCTGGAATGCGCCCCTGCACCCAGATCTTTTACATCCTTTAAGAGTCAGCAAGAAATCAGAGTTACTACCTAGAAAAGGCTCTCGGAATCTAAGGGATAATCTGCAGTTTAATCCTAATGCAGGGTTTCCCAATTCTGGTCCTGGGGGACCCCTGAGCCTGCTGGTTTTCATTCCAACCGAGTTCTCAATTAGTCAATCAAACCCTTAATTGAACTGATAATGTGTTAATTAGACCTTTTTAACTGTGCTCTGCTCCTAAAAAGCTGCTGATTTCAAGTTACTTATAAAATTGTATAGTTAACTTGAAATCTCCACTGTTTAAAAGCTGAAAACAATTCAAAAGGTCTAATTAAGCTAATGAATAGTTAAACTAAGGGTTCAATGAAGTTATTGTGAAATGAAAACCAGCAGACACAGAGGTCCCCTAGGACCAGGGCTGCCTACCCCTAGTCTAATGGACCTATGCTTCCCCAAACACAGTTGTCAGAAATCATCAGAATTTCTTTTTAATGCAATGACTTTTAACTGGATGCTAGAACTATATAAAATAAACTAATTCACTGAAAATATGCAGAAGTTACAAATAAAAAAAATGGTCTGATGAGTCCAAAGGGCTTGGATAAGGGTTAAACCTAGCTAGGAGGCTCAATAGCTGTCATTGCAGGGGGAGCAGAATGATATGGACACTCAGTAAAAGACACTCAGACAGGGAGTGGCAAATGTGTCTGACTCAAATTGATGCAGGTTTACCAATATATTAAACAGTCATATATATATTAAAGAATGAGCTACTGTATGATTTTTCATTTTGATCCAGTTCAAAGTTTGCAGCATTTTTTTTTTTTTTTTCTAAACAGGAAATAATTTTACCTGAGCATTATTGTAATGACTTCTCTGCACCTAAACTGTTTTGTTGGAAACACTTTGCACTGGAGCAGAAGCTTTGTCGTAAAAATAAAGACTTCTGTTGCACTTGATTACATCAACCACCTATCTGGGGTTATCTCAGGATTACACCTACAAATAAATAGTTAATGCAATCCAGGTTGGTTCTCATGTACTGTAAATAGAAAAAGCAAACAATGCACATACAGAACCACTGAATATTATCTTTGCCTGATAGTTATCAAAAAGATATCCGGCATGGGTCAGTAACACACTTCAGCTGTACACAGCAAAGCTCTGTGTTACAGTATTACTCCCTCTGACACATAGCAATTTCACACAGGTTTCAACTATATATGCCTCTTTAAAATCCAACTCTAATAAAGTGCACTTTGTCAAAGCACTCCAAATGTTTTGCTCCCAAAAGCAGCCTTTTACTGCAGGTGAAGGGCAGTTATTCAACAGGCTGAAATGTGTTTAAAAGAAATCCACCAGTTATTAGAGAGAGGCGTGTTATACAGTACAAGTGGACAATATTTAAAAAGGAGCAATAACTTCTATCTCAGCTAGATAAAGCTATGCAGTTACAATCATAATGAGAAGGAAAGTTAAACTTGAAAAAGGTTAGCATGTTTGGAAACGCTGAATCAATAAACCTGCAAACCTATATATTTATATTGTCGCTTGTACTTGCTAAGGTTTTGCTGCAGTGAGATAATGCACTAACTTTTTACCTTGACTTCAAATACATCCATTTGTATTGTACTTACTGTACTTGAACAGTGTATTTTAATATGTGCTTCTTTGTGAATTTGGCACAATCAATCAATGTGTAAACAGCACAGTTTAGTTTACGGCCGTGTATTTGCACACATGGAAGCCCTAATTGTTTCAGGAGCCCTGCACTGTGCAGGACTGCTCCATAGCCATCGTTCCTAACTACAGAGTATCCCAGCCAGCCCTACCTGTGCTTGGGGACAGGGATGTAGGATGACATCTGGAGCCGGCTCTGTTCATGCACTGGGGCAGGGCTTTGTGGAAGCGGGTCTTTCTTGGTGTCCTCCAGTCGCCCCGCAGAACGTTTGTCGTCCACGTGCACACGGTCTTCTAACTTTCTGCCATTCGGAACCAGGGTGCTTTTCTGTTCCAATTCTGGAACTCCCTCTTCACTCTTGCAGTACAACGGTATCTGAAAGCACAGTGCAAGAATTGGAATACTGCATATACTTTAACATTATTACACGTTGCTCAATTTTTATTTATTACACTTAAAATAAAAAAAAAAGATGAGGTTCTATGGTCGTTTGCATAAAATAGTGAGTTGATGCTGAGTGCAAGAAATTCAGTTTGAACATCAAAATATGGATTGCCTTTACACTGGTGGAATGGAAGCTGGTTGAAGTGTTATTTACTGTATGAGCCAGCAGAAACAAACCCCTTGGCTGTTTGGGATCCCTGGGGGCCAGAGCTGAGCGACACTGATGGACAGTGGCCCTCATTGACACCGCCATGCTACAGAATACTACTTATACTGTCAACTGTGTGACTGTCAGTAGCAATTAAGTGGTCGACAGACATCTCTCAGTATACTGCTACTGGAATGGACCACTCCCCTTAGGCAAAACAACGCCAACGAGTATGGTTAGAAACAATCTATTTCTGCAGCCAGGCCTTGATTAAAGTGTACCCAAGTTGCCAAACCAAAGTACTGCACTGGCATTCCCCCCGACCCTGTATCAATTCTGTACTCTGCTGCATCTCTAACTAAATCTGATCTGCTTTATGTGGCCAGCCACCAGTGGATAGGCTCATACTAGAGGTTTACTGGCTACACAGTTCTTAGACTAGACCCTGCCCTAATACCCAAAGCAGTTAGTGTAGCAGTTACTTTGGTAGTGCTGAAATGGAGTTGTTCACAGCTGGTAACGTTCCTACTGTACAAATCTCTAATTACAAATACAGTACTACAGTCTGCTTTTAATTAAACTAGATTGACTGCCTCAATAAACAAACAAAACAAAACGCTGGGTCTGATTCTCATGTTTTTGAAACAAATGTCAAAAGATAGTTTGCTCTTCACGAACTTACTATATCAAAGATTTAATCTAAAATGAGCATTTGGCGGACAACTAAGAGGAGATTAACGTGTAAGTTACCATTATCAACTACAACAAAAAAACTGACTTCCTTATATTTATATATCAGTTAGTAAAATCTTGGTACAGTAGATCATCTGGGAGAACGGTTTTGAGTGGGCGTGTCACTGTAGCACAGTACGCACTGCTGGAGGGGAGAAAGCTTGATTTACCCGTTTTTAGATGGCCGGACACTGTAAAGAGTATAGTACTGTATAATGCGATATAGCCAAACATTATGCATCGTTTATACAGTAACAAATCCAAGCTAAGCGATTCCTCAAACCTTGTTTATTTCATTAGATTCGCGTTTAAGATTTATTAATAATAATAATAATAATAATAATAATAATAATAATAATAATAATAATAATAATATCAAGCAGAGTCTGGTACATTGATCAGGGCTCACGACCGGCTTCTTGGTGTTAATGTTAGCATATGACGTCAGGTACTGCTTAATACAGTAGCACTGCTACCAAAGAAAGGACAGAATGCTATCTTACTATTATAATAGTTACATGTAGCCTTCCCTCTGTGTGAATAGCATGACTTCGTATCCGGATATCATTTGGGAATGTTGGCTATACAGTTGTTATTCACTACAGTATCACTGTGGGGGGAGGGGTTGTTTTTTTCTTGTTAAAAGTCCCAACCTCCTTTCCTCTTTACACTAAACTTTGAACATGCATCGAGTCGCCATCTTAGCAAATAAACTTCAGCGCAATTTTTCTATTACGATAACTGTTCGCATTTAATTAAAATTAAATGTATATATCAATCGGAATTATAAGTGCGCCGGTAAGATACAGTAAAGTACTTTGTGACACAACTGACGCAACACAACTAAACACAATTAAACACAGTTTTAAGCGGGTATATTCTTTACCGTATCAACGGTCCAAGAAAATGCAGATGAAGTATCGACTTCTTACTGTGTCCCATGCATGGGCAGCTAAAATGTAACGAAGTTTGAGCAGGTCTCACCTTTTCCAAACCGGCATGAGAGTGTTTTCCATGCACTGTAGTTTTCAAATCAGACCGATTCATAACGCTCTCTTCAGTGGGGTATTCTTTCAAAGTGCCTTCGTCCAACATCAGTGCGTAGAAACTGCTTCCAGTAGAAGGGTCGTTCTTGCATGCTTGTATTATCTCAAAGACCCCTGCTGCAATAGCCTTGCCATGTGTGTCACTTGTCCCTGCTTGCAAGCTACCGGTACAGACTGAACCTGGAGCGGCGCAAACACGTATCCCCACCACAGACCTCTTAGGAAGACGCTTGGAATTCATGATCTGGTAGGCTTAGTTAAGGTGCTTCAGGCTTAATATTCTACTTAAAATATATAAAAGCAATACATTTAACAATTGCTCTATCCCCAACTTCTAAGTTAACAAGCTACTGCTTTACTTGGTTAACTAACAACTGTCTCCACTGTTCCCCCTGCAGCTGCCGGTAAGAGAAAAAATATATGTTTTGCTATTTTTTTCTTTCCCCAATAATACATGACACGCCCCCTCCCTGCGCGTGCAGCTGGGCAACATTTTAGAACCCCGCCTGCCATTCACTGTGATTGGCTAGCAAACAAATATAAACATTCCATTCTGGCTCGCGGCCAGAGCAATTAAAGATGTGATTGGTGGATAAGAGACATGTCAGTCAAGGAGTTTTTTTTTTTTTTTTTACGCACGGGGGACGGGACGTGTGTTCAGTTTGTTTGCTAGCTCGCCGGCCGGCAGTCTCTGTGCTGTTGTGCACGTCATGCAGAGCTCCCTTTAATTGAACTCTCAAAAACACTGTATCCTAATTTTGACGTCGTACATGACAAGAAGCACATTTTTAAAAGTACAGTCTTCCGTTTAACAACATTCTTGAATACAACAGGTTCTAGAACAGATGCTTCTTTATCAAGTTACAGGTAGTTAGTTGTATTGTTTAGAATAAATACCTAGGTAAAAATAATAATACATCAATAAATAAAGACGGTATTTGATCAGTTAAGGAGATTTCAGTTTTATATTTAGATATTTTAAATGCATTTGCATATTTAATTTTACACAATACACAAACCTTATCGTCTACGAATATTTACTGACTAAGGCCTAACTTTTCAAAAACAATTACTGCATCTCCTTTGCTCTTGTATAAAGCAATTAGTAGTTTCCTGTTTCCTTTAAAAAAAACAGGAACGTATGCAAAACAAAGCAAAAATGTAACGTCGCCCAAAAGCATTACATCAGAGAATGGGCGCGTTGTTTTATTCACTGTTCGCTCACCCGGTGACACTCTACGTGGTCACTGAACCGTTTGTCTCACAGCACACCTAAGGGAATGCCGGTGGGACACGGGTCTACTCGTAAATGAAACATCTTTGTGAATACTGCCTTTAATTATTCAAGGAGATTTGGGGGGGGGGGGAGTCAGAATAACTTGATGAATCATCACTTTTGAGACACCAGTAACGGACGACACTGTTGACGAGACGTTACATCTCGATGTTTTTATCCACTCTAAATATATTACATAAAAAAATCACCGTCATCTATGCAGAACCAACTGCCAAGCGTGTTATCAGTCAGACCGGCTGTCCTGGCGTATTACTCCCAACCCTACAGCAGAAAACCTGACAGTGCTACCGCTAACAGTGTCCAAAATACTGCGGTAATATTTTCTTGGTTTAATATGTATTGTTTACAGATTAGATATTTTATTTATAACTGGTATGTTGTTTTTTTTAAATACATTTGTGGACATTAAAGGCCATAACATAACTTGAGTGTGTTGGAGGATATTGCACAGTTTCACATTAGCTTCGGGGGGGGGGGGCACTCAATTTATTTCATCTCAGTTTTCAGAGATTTTGCCAGGTTAGTTGCTTCAAATTTTAGCACGCCTGTATAATCTGCATGTCTCCTCAATTACTACAAGTTAATTATTTCAAATCCCTAACCCTCGGTTTACAGAGAAAGAACACGGGTATGGTATGTCACGTTTCCTGATTACGAGACAGAAGCTTCTTCATTTCAACTTCTCAATTTGAATCCCTACCCCCTTCACTGCTACTGGGGCAAGACATCTCCTTATTCACGTTTTGTTCTGTAATTAGTGTTTTGGGTGATCAAGCTGCATTTGATACTTTTGCTACTGTATTACAAAAATGCAATTTTCGGGGGGGGGGGGGGGGGTTAATAATTCAAAGTTTGGGTTGATCAAGGGTTAGCTGTAGTATAATCTAATATAATCGTTTGATCATTGCACGGCTATTGTCTACCTGAAGACAGGTCAAGCCAGCATTGAGACGAAACAGAAAAAAGGCAGAGGAACCTCAGGGCTCAGAGAAGTTTGCTTTGATACATTTCCAAACAAATGTTTGAACCTTAGTTATTTATTAAAAAAAAAAAAAAAAAAAAGGAGCGCGCGTGAGATACAGCATCTGAGGTCACGCAAGCGAACACAACACAAAACAAAGCCCTCTTAGATAAAGAAAAAACGCTCACTCCAGCCATTATAAATTACATTATTTCGGTGCAACAAGCACACCTCTGTTCATTTTCGGGGTTATTTTCTACGGACACATGCAGAAAATACATCCAAACTTCTTTGGTTGTGCATCAGTATTGCAGGTTTTCTTTATGGACATGGCACTTTTATCAATCAAACAGCCCATGTGAAAATTAAAAAAAAAAAAACTAGTAATTTGTAGTACTGTCAAATATCGTATAGTTTCATACGGTATATATTGTAATAGTAATTCTAATAATAATAAGAAACTTTTTCAACATAACAAAGTTACTATATTCACACGGAAGAAGCAGATCTAGTTTAAAATGTGACTTTATGCATAATTTGTAATTTTAAAAAAATGATAATAGTACTCTACCTTACTGACTCCCTTAAAAGTTTAGATTTCTGAGTAGGTCGCTTCTTCCTTACAATACTGTTGCATTTTTTGTTTGTATAATATAGTAGTGTGAAACCTATTTGCACTGTAACCAGTCCACAAACTGGGCTTGAAAAAACGTTGCCAAAAACTCAACATTAAGTGGAAATCTGCTGTTTGCCTTAACATACACATGCATAGTATCTGTGAATTGGGGTTCTTCTTGTACCGCCCCCTTGCTGTCGTCACGAACTGACAAACCGCATCTTGTACCGCCCCTTTCTGTCGTCACGAACTGACAAACCGCATCTTGTACCGCCCCCTTGCTGTCGTCACGAACTGACAAACTGCAGATTAAGTCCCTCAAGTCAGCACGTAGCACACGTTCGACACACGGCTTGTGCAAAACTGCAGCTCGTGCTGTCGGTGCGTGCACAGTTGGGAGTGGACATTTTGGAAAACAATGAATCTTTCATGTCGACAACAAATAGTTTTTGCAATTTGTGTTCCTTTTTTTTTACATCTGTTACTTTGCAAAGTTTTAACACAGGTTCCAGCAAATGGAAGCAATTTTAGTATTTTCTGCCTTTGTTATACTAGCATGTAAACTAAATGCAAATGGAGATAACCACGGTATGTATATAGCTGTTAGTATTCATATATACAACTTTTATTCATTCCCGCCCTTGTATCACTTGAAAATATATGTATTTCAAATTATAAAACTGGATTCAAAACCCAAATTGACCTTCTATGTACTAATTAACTCTTTCATGCACACAGCTGTTTACATTCCCAGTCCTTTACTGCCTCATAGGAGGACACGTGAAATGGCAGTAGCGTTTAATACCATTTGTTCTGAGAACAGTGGCAAAGTAAACTTGTAAAGTTGTCTAACTGAATTACTATATATATATATATGACACCAAAGAGAAGGCAGAATAGGGTTGAAATATATGACCTCATCATAAAGATGTTGCATTATATTCAAATTCAGCTGGCATACATTTGTAAGCAGTTAATGTATTCTGCTTTTCAAATAGATACATCTCCGTGTGGAATATTCTGGAGACCTATAGTTACAAGTTTACCATTTGTGTTTGTAAACCCAGATGCAACAGTTATTAATCGTTCCAGTGGACAGAACCCTACTTTAGCACCTCTCTCAGAGAACAATCCCTCCAACCACATGGCAGGGCATTAGCTGTCTTCTGAGAGCTGAGATTGCCCCCTACTGGTTTGCCCCACCTGCTGTGGGTCAAGGCCCCAAGATCAGAGTAGATTATCTTCAGATATATAACAAAACCAAGCTGGTAAGACACCAGCAAACCATAAACTGATGAGGTTGGATTCCAGTTTACTGTAGCAGCAGTTTATAGTACAGTTGCAGAATGGGAAAGATCTGCACAATAGAAAAGATTTGTTAGCAGCTATAATTATACTCAAGGATTAAAACCAGGCTGCCCTTGTAATCCTTCAATGAAATAGCTGTGCTGCTCTATGCAATAATCTTCAGTAGAGTGGCGAAGAACCAAGGGGTTTGACTTGCATGAAATAATATGCCAAGTCCAATCACAAAAGGCATACATGCATGGGATCAGGGACTGGGGATTCCCCTTTCTGATTTTGCCTTAAAGCTATTGCTACCCAGATGCCTGTTAAATGAATGAACTTTCAGTTGAACAAAAGATTCATTGCTTCTGTTACAGATGGCAAGCAAATTAGAATCTGATCCGATGTGATTCATTTTTTTGATGTGCGGCGCTACGCCTAGTTTGCACTTTTAGTCCTGTGATACTGCTGTGCAAGCCTGTAATTGTGTAACAAGTGAATTTATTGCATACTGCATCACCCTGGGATAGCATCTGAAACATGTTAAACCACACGTAATCGCAGTAACACATTTAAAATAAATGAAATAGAAAACGCTCCTTCCTTGAAACATGGGATAAAATAAAGAAACACGTGTCAACACAGAGCAATATGAAAAAAAAGTATAAAGCCAATACATAGACAATACATATAAAGAAAATGATTCTACTGCAGGGGGCAAATAAGTAAAGCTGGCTATCCCTGCTATGAGCCATATCCAAAAAGCTTTGACACACAAACTATTGAGTGTTTGAGTCTGCTTTTGATATTTTATAAAACTGTTATACATTGCAGACGGTTTCATTAACAAAAGTCTAGCCTTTAAAAAAACAACATTCTTTACTTATGTTATGGACCTTATGTTACTTTACTAAAGGAATGTACATCTGAAAAATACTCACCTGTATGACATAGATTCCTATCTAAATTCTAGTTGTTGTATACATTTAAAAATTTGATGAATTTCAAGTGAAAACTTACAACCAAACTAAGGGCTTGATTTTATCAACCAATACCCTGCCAGGAAACCCTTTTTTAAAGAGCCTTTTACAGCACCAGGGAATCACCCTGGATTGTATCCTATAAATGAAGTGATTATCACATTTTGGCTAGTGCCTTCATCAGTGTAGCATGCTCAGTGTAAGGCTTTGGAAAGTGGCCTGTTTTGCATTGTCTTCAGAATGGTTATGGAGCAAGACATTTGTGGGAACAGTTAAAACCCACTCAGCTAAGCACCTCCCAGTGTATTTACTTGTACCACACCAGATAGCCCAGTACACATTTTACATCTGGTATATTCACAGTTTTAAGGTGCTACTTTATTACAAAAGTATAAACTGCATCCACATTTTTTTTAAATAATTAAAATACTTTTCAATATATCTAAAAAAAAAAAAAACCATTACAATCTTTTGCACATAAGCACTTAATTTCACTTACTTTTTACATTTAACAGAAGAACAGAGCTGCCTCGTTTATTTCAATAGGTTTAAACATTGCTTTGCAATAAGGAAAAAGAAGTAAAAGAAGTAAAACATTGAACAGAATTTGAACACTTAAAAGATTCATGTCCAGGATGTACAAAGCGCCAACTCTCAGCAAAACACATACATTACCCTTTTACCTAGAAACTGAAAGCTTAAACGAAAACGTCAGCATCTACTCAAAGAAATACAGAATACTTTATGAAAATCATTATAAAAGTATAATTCAATAATCTAAACAGCAGTCGATCTAAATACAGCCCCCCTCTCCCAGACTTTACTGTATGCTGTAGAATTCCTTCTGCAATCCAACAATCCATGAACTAGTGATTTAGAGAGTACTGCATTTCAGAAACACCCAAAAACTTAACCATCAGGCAGTCAAAGAAGACATAGACCATAGCATCGAGGGAGGTGTCATGCTGCATTGTGCAAGTGTTGCTTTAAAGAATGAGAATCTCCTTGTGTTTTCTATGCTGGTTCTTGTCTGTGTGTTTAAAGCACATTAAGGGCTGGGATGGCCTTTCACCTCTTGGTCTGTGGTTGAAACCCAGCCAAGGTCTGTAGTGATCACAAATAATTAAAAAAAAAAAAGAACTATAAAATAAAAATGATTGGAGATATGAAACATCTAGATGGACTGGAGGAAGAGAGAACTCTGAAAAGTGCCTACATCCAGCCTAGTACAGTATTCTTGAAATTGCAATCTAATACTTCAATTGCATCAAGTGGTGTGATAATACAGTATGGTACGGGCATGCAGCATGTTTAAGCAAGCAACTGGCATTAAGAGTGGTAACAAAAATATAATATACCTAAGCATGGCAGTGCCTCAGCCTGTTGTGTAAAGTAATATTATTATTATTTTACTTATTGTTTGTAAAAACAGTGCTTATAGAAAATATACAGTGCTTTGTAACCTTGACTAAAGGGACAAAAAAGTACATTGCAAAATACAGCATCTTGCTTTCAAGAATAATCCTGTTATCAATTCTTCCTTGTACAGCATTTTTTATTCTTTCCCTGAGCTTCTTTTTTTTTGTAGGTTTGCTTATTGTACCTCTTCATAAGCCAAATAGAAAAAATATTTTGTTTGCAAATAATGGAAATAAAACAGATTTTTGGGTACTGACCAAGGAGGGCCAGTCTCCAAAAAATCACTCATGCTTGTAATTTTGTCCTCCACATAAACCGTTGTCTTTGGAATCCTCCCTTCATCCACAGGCTACCCACAATGTGTGGCAGAGGTGCCTGGAATCGCATCCTGACCTGGGAAGGATTATCCATCATGCAGACACTTCACAGTCAGATGACGGGTATGTCAGTGATAACTGCAGGGGCTGACTAGCCACTAAGGGCATTTCTGAGTGAATTTTACACCTTAAAGTTAAGAAACCTTGTCAAGCCAGTAGAAAAGTGTAGTGAAATGCACACATACCTAACATGCAGTTGTTACAGTGCACTTCCTTCTCAAAAACAGCATCTGAAGTATAACAATGTGTCCTAAATGTACTCAAAAACAGATCCCACTCATTAGTCAACCCTTACCCAACTTTGGCCCTCTGATAGAATGAATCTAAATCCAATGTAAACCACCGCTGCTCATTGCATTATTAATGTGTCTCTTCACTGTTACGACAACAAGTAAATGCAGGTGAGGAACTTTACTTTCACTATTCGGCTGTGCATTGCAAGAGATTTTTTGAGTGTGATTAACAAAGTGCGAGAATGACACACAAGTGTTGAGAGTGGATGATTATCATTTTGTTTTTTTTTGGTGGGTCACTATAGTCCCGTCACGTACATCTCAATGCCATCGTTAAACATGAAGACTGTTGTGGTGCTTGTTGTGGCTCCTTGTTTCAGGTCACTGATGTTTTCGTACAAGTTCTCGTCGGAGCAGGGTCTCGGCGGTGCCCTGTTCTTTATCTTCTTGCCTGCCGGGGGGCCAGGGTTTTTTTCTCTCTTCCAGTTGGCATCGATGGACTCGTACGCTGGGTCCGTCTCCTCGTTCCTGACCCAGGCGTTCTCGTTGATGGCTTCGTAGCTGGGGTCCTCGTTGGGTTTCATTGCCTGGGCTCCTCCGACCCACGCTTGGGCTCGGACGACGCCATGCCCCGTGCCCTCCTGTGGTTCTGCTGACCAGCCCTGGTTCTGGGGTGGATTGTTCTCCTGGGCTCCCTGATTGAATGGGACTGGAGGGGAGGCGGGAGGTCTCTTCTTCTTGAATGGTTTGCACACTTTCGAGTACATGTCTGATATCTGAGAAGAGAGGAAACAGAAAGAGCTTTAGATACAATCCACAATCTGATTTCTTCTATTTCATTCACCATATTGTTTTGTACAGATTAACGACAGTATGGGTTAGCTGCAGTGCTTTTAGAGAAAAGAGTTGAAAGGCTAATGATACAGATTGGTGTTCAAAGCAGATGAGAAAAATGAGCACACAAAAACGAGACCTTTACATTTTCTTTAAACCGCACTGTAGGGAGCTTTCCCAGTTACACTTTGATAATTGGATACTTTCAAAAAGAATGACATCACACAGCTTATTAATGCAGTGTTACACAATGAACCCCATAGGGACTTAAGACGCATTAGACTTTAGTGGCATTAAAAATGTAAAACTAATTACTAGAGTGTCATCTTCTACCACAGTTCTTTAAGACTCCCATGTGAGTTGAAAAAAATGATCATAATTAAATGCAATAGCAGCAAAAGACGTTTGTTTGTTTTACAAATCCAACAAAGCGCTCTCGGTTTAAATCATCAAGTGATCTGAGATAACTGTCTCTTAAGGAGACAGCTAGAGGATCTCATACGACAAGATTATATAGGAAAGTAGTGGGAAAACAATCACGCTGCTAGCTGTGTAAGTCGTGTATTTTTCTTTTATCGCTCCTGCATAAAATCTGGACAGTTATACAAAGCCTATTTTACAATATGGCATTTCTTTACAGGGCCATGATAATTTGGCTGTTATGCAACCTGCAATAAATACAGGCCAGGGCACCAGATAGCATCAATCACTGTGAAAAAAGGCTGGCTTCTGAACTCTGGGTTCTGAAAGATTGATCTATGCTTTTTAAAAGGTCAGGGTCTTCAATTGAAATATGTGTTTCAGCATGCACTTAATAAATTATTGATTTTATTGGGAGCTCAAAATGGCCTCTACCAAAAGAATGTAAAAGCGTCCTTTTAAAAGTTATACAGGAGACCTAAGGTAGGAATTTATGCACATAAAGTAAATATTAACACTTTAAAATAATTGGATTTTTTTATTATGACTTTCCAGCCATGCTTTTCAGGTAATCGTGCTAGAAAACAACAGACCGGGTCCATGCGTTCCATGTTAAAGACATCAAGCTTAACTGTGCAACTGTATTATGGTTACACTGATAAACCAGAAAGGGTTTAAACTTTTGTGCTTCACTGCCTCCGTGCAACAGGAAATCACAAGACAAACATATTTAGTAAGTGCAGAGCAGCTGTCAAACATGACTTGTATCTCGTCATCTTCCACTCACATGCTGTCCGAGATTGCTGATGCTTGAGAGGTCAGAGCAAATGGGAAAAAAAAGCTGGACTTACTGTGGTTTTTAATATGAAGAAAGAAGTGAGTCACAAATATATACTTGCATTCAGTATTACTGTTATTTCACTAGGATAGAACATGTTTATGCTAGTCATTCTAGTCATTTGTTGTCCAAACATGTGTCTGGGAGTACCCAGTAGAATTCACAGCTATAGATTTAAGCACTCTCAGTAAAAATTGGTTTAGGCTACCACATTGTTATCTCTTAGGAACAAAGGCTTATTCTCTTCTGTTCTTGCGGATATCAGTGGCAGACTCACCTACCACCATGTTAACAATACTGTATGGTTTCAACTGTTTCCATATTAACAGGATATGACAAACACAAAACATGGGCAAGTCTGAGCACAGAACAGCGGTACTTCAGACAAATTAGACCACATTTCTAGATGCCTAATGCGTGGATTAAATGGGATGCAAATGATGCACAGGATGAGCTTGACGGAAGAGCATGTTGCAACTTGAAATGATTTTCCCCAGAGTCAGTCCATTTCAGAGATCCTTTTATATCATGCAAAACAAACAGAACAGTTTGGCTGGTTGGCTCCGCAGTGAAAGCCTTAAACACATGCAACCAGGCTTGTACTGTATGTGCCAGGATTGAACCACTTAATGTAACATTCCAGGCTGTCCAAATCTTAAAGGCTTAGAGCAGGGGGAGGCTACACTGGTTATTCCAGTCCATTCCATTTCCAGACTCATTATTTAACTGACCCTCTTGTAGATCAAGTCAAAAATCAAGGACTTGGATGGAACAAGGTCTTCCACTGCAATGGGCTGGAAGAGACGATATTGTCCACCCAGATGGCTTTTAGAGAATGACACTGTTTCTCTCTTAATTCATCCAGCACAGATAGATTTATATAAGTATGTATTTGACCTGTATTTGAATTTAGCCAGGGTCTTCCTACAGTAACAACTAACAGAGAACTGGAAAGCACTCTGTAATTAAATAGCAGTAAACTGCACTGCTCCATTAAACGTGTTGTGACATGGCATTAATATTAAGCTTCAAGTAATTCAGTGAAGCACTGACCTCATCTGGATTGGCAGGTCCTGGGGTTAGGTCAGCATGGGAGAAGTTCTGCACCCCTGAATTTCCTGGATAGAGGGTCGATCCGTCACCATCTTCTTCCGGGGGCTTCCAGATATACTGCTCCCCATTGCCCACAAAGCCAGAGTCCTGCATCACAAAGTGGGTATGAAGCAAACACTGATCAGCTCTGTTGTCACAGCAGATCCGTGGTACTAGTATTGAGGTAACACAGGGTCAGATTTAACTAAAGTTTTGTTCCAGTGCAGTTTCCACCATGTTTTCTAAAACTCATTCTGCTAGTATAAAGTTTTGAAAAAATGGGTGCACTGAAGCAAAGTTAGTCCACGTTGTGCATCTGTATTCTTCATCGCACAATATGAAATGTATCATACGTGTGTAGAGGTACTGTTACATGACGACACATTTATTTTCCTATTTACCAGCATCTTCATACTTCAGGCTGACAAAACCATTAGAGCGGCTGCTGAATACATATTTATCATCGGTGACCCAGAAAACAGTGCTCCACATCCAGTGGCTAGGGTTAAATAGGTTATGGTACATTTTACACAGACATCATGTACAAAGCATGATCCTATAGTTCAAACCATGTGGAAGCTAGAAATGAAATTCAGTCTTCATTGCTTTTTTGAATTTTTGTATTTTTTACAATAAATTTCAATGTCAGACCTTGAAGAACAAACTCAGCCACAAAGGGCATCTATTCATGACTCCGGATAGACCTCTTAAAAGTGCTTGCTTCTTGGAACACATTTAGAAAGTAGGGTCCAGCAAACATACATAGGAGCCATTTATACAGCTTTGAGAAGAAGGCAGACATGGACATTTAGCATTTGTGGAGTATTACGATTCATTTATTGCTCTCCAATGAAGTTTCTAGCACAACAGCAGCACAAAGAGACCAACTTACTCAGTCAATAAACCTATAATAACATGGATTTTATTATTCTTATAATCAATGAGGTATTTGTATGCCATACTAAATCTTTTTGACGCTTGTAACACAGCAAATTCATAATGGCAGCCTTCCAAGCACTGTATCTACAGTACATAATCAATCAAGTGTGTTGACTAACTTGCACTGCACAGAAGACACAAGTGAATTTGATACACTGTCTATGAAATGTATATGCTACAGAATAAAAATATGTTTTCATTTTATTTAAATCAATTAACAAACATATATTTGTTTTTACTCTGTTCACGCTGAATCGTGAAACAAAATCGCCACATGACTCATACGGGGAGGGGGACGAAATTTGCCATGACAACCACACCTGGAGCAAATATAAAGCACAGCCTGCCTCCCTGAATAACTGTCACTGCCCTCTGGTGGACGTTACTGCCCAAAAAAAATAAAATGTTGATGCTCTTAGATTACAACCCATTAAGACACAGGGAAGTGGGGATAATGCTAGATTTGTCAATCTTTTTTTTTAATGCCTAGTCAACTTGAATTAATGGGCAGTGGAGACTAGAGAGAAAGAAAAAACAAACATGCATACAACCTCAAAGCAGCACCACTCACAAAGCTAGACAGTTACAGCTTGTTTATGGCAATTATTTTGGTTGATACTGTCGCACCCCCAAATCCGGTCCTTTCTGAAAGAACCTTGATTTCTGTATTATACTGTCAGTTCAATCCCTCCCACAGTTCAAACTGTCTTGTACACACGCTTCTCAACTATTTTGTGAAATTGCTTGCCGATGTGCCTTGTGCTACTTGGCGGTTAGCCATCATGATCTTAACTGTCAACAAACAAGCTCTAAATAAATGTCATATTTCTCTATTTGCAGGGATCAGAAAATATTATCCCACCAGAAGAATTTTGAATTGTCCTGTAATGAAAGCTTAGACTGTGGCATTCTAATGTGATGCGGTACAAAATCCTGCATTTTAAAAAAGGTTTATAATAGCAGCAATACTTTTTGCAGCTGCCATAACCTCGCTCAGAACGTCGCTGCAGTCAATGATCTAGCTTTGCTGCAATCGTTAATATCTATGCCTGTTACGGTCGGCATTATTGCCTAATCAGATAGTAAAATAAATTATTTTAGATCCCAGAATAATTGATTGATAATCAACAGGCAAGCCAGAAGAACAACAACATGTTTCTTGATGGGCTGTAGGGTTCTGGATATCCTACCTATGCCACCATGACATTGACACACCAGAAACCCACCTTTGGGAAGGAATGTGAATAGAAAGCGTCCATGCCGTTTATCCTTGAGGGATCATGTTTGCGTTGACCGGGGAGCATCTCTGGGTTTGAGTAGCGGGTTTCCTGCTCTACTGGCTTGGCACTGTTCTCAAGCTGCTGGGCCTTATCGGTCTTCCTGACTTTCCGCACACAGGCATACTCTGCGGTCACAGAGTCCTCAGCCTGCCTGCAGGGCTCCTGGCTAGGAGAGAGCGCCATACTGCCGTTCCCATGGCTCTGGGGAGGCTGTTTCAGATGCTTGGGCTGGACGGCGGTGGTGGCTGCTGCTGCTCCTGCCTCATTTCTGCCCCCCACACTCTCATACAGGGCGTCTTCAGGGCAGTGGGGCTGAGACGAGGGCCTCCCCACCTCTGAATACGTGTGGTCTTTGTCCTCGCCGGGGTTCAGCGGGAGTGTGGGGAGCTGCCTGTTCTGGGGATATCTCAAATCCCAGTCAGATCGACGGCTCGGGAGATTGAGCAGGTCCATGCTGACTGGCCGGTTTCTGGTACCCTCTGAAAGAGAAACAAGCACACAAGCATTGAGATAAGAGGAACTCTACACGGCACATACGAACATCACTGTGTCGTTAGAGTGCAGTTACTAAGCGTATGGTAATTAATGCTATAAAAACACACATTGTCATTAGCTGTTCATAAGACCAAGTGTGGAATCTGTATATTTAATTCTGAACACTTTAAATGAAAGTGTTACAATGTAAATACAATTCAAAGAATTCTAAAACAACGCAACTTATAGTTCATTGATGCTTTCCATAGAAACCATGTCAAATCAATACTACAGCCCAACTACGGCTGTTGTAATGCTCTACATTAAAGATATGCATGGTGACTTAATGAATCTGCTGTTTTCCAAACCTCATTGCAACTCAAACAGTTCTTACTTTTCCCATTGCACGGTATCTTCTTCATCTCATGAAGTCTTGTATCAGATTTGCTGATGGACCGGAGTTGTGTCTGTCTGAGCAAAGACTGTGGAACAAAGAACAGGAACAATAAGAGCTTTCAGACTGTTTCGAAATACCTAGGACAGAACAGCCACGGACACTAGATAAAAGAATAGCTGTTCATGAAAGTACAACAGGATCAAATAGGACACGGACGTGGGGGATGTTTACTGGGATACAGCACAGTACATTACAGTTGACTTTAACATACCATGTCCACCAGTTTCACCCCATCAATCGGGACCTTCTTTGTCTTCCCTTTCCTGAAATATAAAAAAAGATCAAGAGATGTTTTAGATTCAGCAAAATGAGAGCAAACTAACTGAATTTAGTTAGTAATGTATACAGGAATTATTTACATGGACGTTTATTACATATGTAGTGTATCTTACAACACTGTAATAATGTGCTAACTGTACTGAAGACCAGAGAAACCCTACACAGTAAAGATGGGGGAGATTAGCATGGACCGAATTGAAACATCCCTGCTGTTTAAAATAGTGCACAGGGAGCTCGGATGCCCACAATAAAAAAAGGCCTCAGTATCACAACTCATCCAGGGTCGGCACCTCAAACACTATTGGGCCTTTGAACACTTTGCTGAGGCATTGGACAAGTTCAAGGCCAGAGAGAAGAGTGCCCCCTAGCATCAATACCACTTCCTGCAACAGCTGGCATTTGCTGGCTGTCTCCCATTCGAGTATTAACACACCCAGTCCTGAACTAAAACAAAGGGTACGGCTGTGATGCACAAAACTGTGAGGCAATCCGGGCCTAGGTTAGCTTTCGACAACGCCAATGAAAATGAGCATAACGAATATTCTGGCAGTGCCATTCTCTGAAGTATTTCTACTTCAAAGAATGGCTTTTTACGTCTTTTTACATTAATGTGGAAGGGGAAAGCCAACAGTGAAGAGAACCACTGTAGGGCCTGAACTACCAATCGAGATAGGATGTTCTCCTCTGCTGTGAGAACATGTTGACAGTTCAGCCCTTGACATCTCCAGCGTACTGTAGCTAATGATGCAGACCCCGCAATGCATTACCGATTTCCACACCCAATCTCATCTTAGCTGTTGCAACATCTGAGGCTTCAGTTCTGGCCTCCAGTAAAACAGAGCTAAAAGTATTCAGAACAAAAGCCTCGAAAAGTAGCTTGGCAGCAGTCTACATTCCAAAGCAAACCGACTAGACTTGCCAATAGCTTGGCAGCTTAAATAAAACCGGACAGATCATGTGTAATGATGCCAGCAGCAGCTTTTGCAGCACTGTACTGCCGTTCAGTTTTTATTGGAAGAACATTGGACACAAGCCCACAGAATGATTGTCAAACTTCTTTGTTCAGAAACGATACAAAAAACCGATAGTTACACTGAAGCAGCCAGCAGTTGTAACAAGACTCAAAATGTCAAGCGATCTAAATTCCTGCAATGTGGCCCACTAAGCTCAGAATCTTGAAATTCCCACTGTAAAGGTGGCATAGTTCCAAAACTTAATACAGTACAAATGATATACACAACAGTTGTGGTTCATAATAGCATTACCAGCCTCTGTAGCTGGTATTGCCTTTAACTGTCACTGCCGTCAATTACCTATAATGTAAAGGACACTGTCCAATGAAACCCACTTTGTGATCAGGAGGACAGATTCTCATCTTCTGATCCTGCTGTTAAGCCAATATGTCTGCTGACCAGTAGGGGTCGCTGATCAGGTCTATCTATCCCCAGACAGTTTTCCTCCCTAACTCTGCAGGCCAATACAGGGCTTAGGATGGGTCCCCAGCCAAAATCTTCAGATCGTCAACTTGGTGCAAACTGGATTGCTCCCAATCCATTTGGAACGCCCTATCTCTCCCACCCACCGATAACAAAAAAAAAAAAAGTAGGCTTTAGCCTCATAGAAAAGTAGTCCATCAAAACACTCAAAATTCATCTACTTTGTTTTGAAATCAGTGCCTTTGCTTAAACTCCACTAAATGTTATATATGATACAAAATATTAAATAACTGGAAGCGCCAATTCCTGTCAATCCGAGTGCAACTTGATAACACCCTGACTGGCATCTTTAGTGTTTTCTCAATGCTGTACATTAACAGACACCAGCATCAAAAAATCCACTGGCAGCTATTCTGGGGTTTGATCTGAATGTTACTGACAGTATACAGTAACAGGAGAATTAAATTAAATTGATCTCACGTTCAAATTAACAGTCCCTGGTTTGAAATCAGTAATGTGAAACATATTAAATCATCTTCAGTCAGTTGTGGTTCATATGAAATAGTATTCCAGTCTCAGCAACAAGACCACAAACAAATGTGTTTGATCTTTGCCAAGTGGCATGGAATGCCTCTGTCTAACAGGAGGTGAAGCTTCACATCAAGCACACATTCTCCCCCATGAATCTGCAGTGAATTGTAGGCTGTGATCGTTCTTAAGTTGTATCTTGTATACAGTCCATGAACAGGAGCTGAGCTCTTTCAAGAAGCACTGCATTGTTTTGTAATGTGTGGTTGCAGAGGGGGACACCTTTATACTGAAGACCTGAGCTTACTGGCTGTGGCTTTACAGACATATTTAACTTGAGCAGAATCATTTGTGAATCAAAAATCACCCAAGAAAACCACCAAAGGGGATGCTAACCAGAATTACAGATGTGGTGTTGGAAGTGCCAGTATCAAGTGACTATTAGGAGAGTGTATGAGGACAAGCACAATAAAAACGCGAGTCATTACTGCACTGCCAGCATAACTAGTTTAAGTTTGGTGTTTTAAAGAAAGGCTTACAGCAGGGGTGTCCAAAGTTGGCCCTTCCACTCCTGGTCTTTGTTCCAACCCTGTTCTAAATTGTTTAATAAATGGATCAAATTAAACCTCCATACAGACCCTGAAGTAGTTAATTACAGCATTTTACCTATCAACCCTGGATGGAATGGGCCTGCATGACCATGACTGGACACCCTCTGACCTACAGTAACACGATATAGGTGGTAAAATGTGTCTGCTTACTTTTTGCATCCTACACACAGCAGTACAATGAGAGCCGCGACCAGGAAAGCAGAGGCGGCAGCGACAGTCCCCAGGAGCAGGTCCTTGCCGTGTGAGGGAGACACTGGGGTTCCCTTCGAGCCAGTCAGCAAAGAGGCCATGGATAGACTCCACTCAAAAGTATTTACTCCCAAGAACTGAAAATAAAATAGGAAAAAACGTTAGGAGAGTACTTTAGTCATCCCGTTTTTACCAAGACAAAAGGCTACTGATGTTAATTAATCTTTATTTTGCCCCGAACCCTAAGAGAATTAATTAATTGTTTCTGAAGAGTACTACATAGGCTACTGTATAAATATAAAGGGATATGGTTAAGAGGAGGAAGATATTTTCTTTAGGACCTTATGCAAATAGTTTTTGTTTTTCAATTTGAAGAAAAACTGGGCCATCTTTTTTCTCCATACCCCCCTCCCTGTGCCTCCTGCTCTGAATCATATCAACCCACTATTACTGTAGCCTGTCTTCTGTCTTAACTCCACCTACACACACCCATCCTGCAAACAGCTGTTAACTGGAATATGATATACATCACATGCTTAGTGATTTATTAATGCTGTTTAATTGCACTCCAGTCCCACTGAAAATGGCAATTTCTATGCTTTCAAAACAAAACAAAAAAAAAATCACAGAACATCTGTTAGCAACATGTTTCCTTAATGTGTTCTGGTGGGAACTGAAGCTCACTGTATTACTTAATGATTTCTATTAACGCTTTCCAAACTGCATCAGAAGTAAAGTTATTTACAAACCACAGTGTAAAAGCAAAGTGTACTCAAGCACAGTGACAATAAAAACATGTTGACATATAAAAATCTTAGCAGCCTTTCCTCAGAACTAAAACTTGCAAGGGAGTCTTTTTTTGATCCTGTTTATCATTTGAGTCCCATATTAGGAAAATGACTAAAGCATCTTTTGCTGAGAGGCTAATGCATGCTTTTGTTTAACTGAGAATCGACTACTGTAATGCACTTTTTTTTTCTGGGATTCCTAAGTATTTGGTGTCTCGCTTGCAGCTTATTCAGAATGCTGCTGCAAGAATTCTAACTAAAACCAGAAAAAGTGAACATTATTACTCCTGTCTTGGCCTCCTTACACTGTCTTTCTGTGCAGTTTCGATTTCATTTTTAACTTATAAAGCCCTTAATGGATTAGAACCCAGTTATTTACAAGAGCTGTTGATCCCATACATTCCTAAGCAGAATCTTAGATCTCAGGATGAGGGCTCTTGGTTATTCCAAGGGTAAATACAAACAGTATGGGAGGAAAGGCCTTTTCTTATAAGGCTCCTACATTATGGAACTCTCTGCCTTTTTTTGTCAGAGAAGCTTGGAGTCTTGCTGTTTAAGTCAAGACTGAAGACTTATTTATATATGCAAGCCTTTTTATTATTTATTACATTTTTATTATTGATCCATTATTACTGTTTTGTTTTTTTAAATATACATGATTGGAAATGTATTTACTTTTATTTAAAATAGTGTTTTTATTATAGTCTTTGTTATGCTATTTTAGTGTTTTATTATGCTGTGTGTATTATGTTTTCTGTAAAGCACCTTGGGGTCTATGACGTAAGGTGCAAATAAATGAAATTAAAATAAATAAATAAATAAATAAATTGTGCCGAATGTCCCGCACAGGCTTAGTGGATCTAAACCCTGTACAATGATCTACTGGAATTGTGATTGCAACTTGGCTGTATAAATCAGATGCATCCGGACATACTCTTCTGCATAACTGATACTGTAACTAAACCAAATCTTACACTACACAAATTAGAAAGAGAGAGAGAGAGAGAGAGAGAGAGAGAGAGAGAGAGAGAGAGAGAGAGAGAGAGAATATTAAAATTGCATTAAATAATTCACTTACAATTCAGCAGAAGTTTTCAAAAGGTTAGAGTATATAGCATCTTGATTTGGTATGTTGATTTTGCAGTATTTATTTGTATATATTGTACTGGCACCTTCAGTCAAGTATGGGAACTACAGCTTAATTAAAGCGTATTCTGTTCCTGCAGCACACACTTGAGTCATATCACACAATTGTTCATTCTTTTCATAACAAATGCCCAGGTATAGATTCATGAACAAGGACAACTGGCTCTCAAGATATACCCGTCCATATCTCAGCCAAATGTAGTGTCACTATAGTGATGTGAGGCTAATGATTTCACATTCTGGGGAATAGCAAATTCTGCTTTTTCAGAAATGACCAATTCCTTTTTTTTCCCCACTTTTAATCAATGTATTGATAATTAAATATGGCATTTGAACATAAATATAATGTTAATAGTTAAAAATAGTAAATTAATAAATATTACTATTTTTTTAATAAGAATAACAAGTTTACAAAAAGCAATCATTGCAGGGATAAGTCGATTGTATTTTATAAAACAAAAGAATTTCTCTGTACTAAGAATAGTGCGTAACGTATCAAACTGTGTGGCATATCCGTGTTAAGACTGATACATCCGGACTGTGGGATCAGTAATATCTTACTATATTATCTCCTGTGTGTTCTGAATTTATATACAAGCTTAAAAACAAGGCTTTATTTGGTACTGGGTCTGCATGCCACAGGTGCAGATTGCTTAGCTTTAAAAGTTACCTGTTTGTCCTGTGTTGGTAATTTTGTTATGGTATGATTTATAAAAAATATAGGAAATAGTCACAGAAAATTCTCCTGTAATAAACTGATTAAGTTTTCATCTGCAAAATTTTTTAAAAAAAAATCTGTACACAACCATGTTATGGAACTAGTCCCTGCCTCTACATTTCCACTGTTCACTACGTACCTGAAGACCTGGCCCACTGCTGTTTGATCTCGGTTCAGTACAGTTTCTACTTGAAAGGTGCTATGTGATTCATGTTACACTGCTTTAGAAAAACATTTCCGAGAACACCAAGAAACAGAACACTGAACACTGCATTCTTTCCAGCTGCTGTGCTGTTGCACCACCTTATACTGGAATTGCTTTGAAGGTGCTCTGGTTGTGCAATGTACCCTGTGATTGAAATGCCACAGGTACCAGTTTTGATCAAGGGAAGAGTCCAGTTGGTGCTACTTCTATTTCAAATGTAAATGTTTTAGATACGTTTTAATGAAAGCTAAGCAGGGCTTGTACAAGCGGTAATTTAATGAAGAACAGAAACCTTACAGGCTTACAGTTTGTTTTAATAAAAAGTGCAATATCAGGATTTTAGCATCATACCAAATCCTGCTTTTGCATTTTATTTTGCTGTATTCATCAAGAGTTCATTTTAGTATCAAGACTATTTTACACAAACAATCCATTTAGTCAATTTTGGTTCAAGATAGATTATGTATTCAGTAAGCCAAAGACGATGAATAGTTTTGCATTATTCATTTAACATTCATTCATATTCATTTGCGTATGTTGCATCCCTGTTATGAATATCACCTACTAGTGAGAAGCAGACAGTAACAAAACTTCATTCAAAGTTGAAATCCATCTTTTTGTTACTGCTACAGAAAATCAGACTTTTTTTTTTGCACAGTTACCAATTTACTTTAAAGCAAATCTGATCTTAATAAAGGATTACAGCAACAAAAAAATAAAAATACATCCTCCTTTTAATCAAGTGTGAACACTACTGGAAATTCAGTTTATAATGACAGTAAAAGGGAAGACTGCTAAAGCTTGTAATAGAATCTGCCCAAAGACGCCCTCTCTTAACTACATTTCAGTATTTAGTCTGGTACTCCGCTGGCATGTAGCTATATACAGTACCTGAACAGGAATGAGTTGAAACTGAGCTCAGACTGAACAAACACACCATTGTTATGTGAACTGACATCACACTGTGACATTGTGTTTCACATTTACACCCACAGCAAAACGAATCATTTTCCATAACTGGGTACATGTTGCAGTATAAACCATTAGATCATCCCCATTTCAAAATGAATCATTCTTTATTATACAAATTGCAGCTTATGCGTTGGGATCCCAGGTCGAACTATAATCCCCATCACGATGTAGAAATTCGACTTTTCAGGATGAATTTGGCAGTGAACCTAATGCTGGCAAGGTCGCGGGGATTATGATAGAGTTTGGAATTTGTGAATTGTTTTTAACAAAAGGTGTGCATCAAATGGCTCCCAAGATACAGACTACAATAACTCATCCAATCAGGTGCCGGAACTCAGGAAAAAGTATGTCACAGTGACCTTTCCACACACTCTCGACTGTTAAGAAATATCTATCATGCTGCACCACAATTGAAAAAGCGATTATTAGATACAGCTAAAAACCGAAGGCAGACCAATGATAATGCTCATTACCTTGGCTATATGGGAACCAACCTCATGTTGTGGTTCTTTATCCACAACCTAGATGCAATATAAAAACGATTAATGTGCTCTACTTTCTGCACCAAGTTCTCTGGAATATAATGACATTTTTAAAAGAGTCTGGTGTGTTGTATCAAACAGGGGCCTATGGAGTGTGCTTTTAAAACAAACTGATGGTTTAACCATTAGTCAGCAAACAGCATAAAATTCAACAGAAAGCTGTATGTCAAAATCGCAGACTGGTATCTCTATTTAAAAGGTACTTTAAAACCAGTGGTGTTTATTTTTATCCTTGCCACATCCTTTGTCTTACACACCCTGTGACTTGCCAACTCTCGGTTTCCTGTGAATTAAAGTTGGTTTTTACGGTTCCGTTTCCCTCGTCCTCCCCTCCTGCAGTTACTCATAACAGGTACTGTTCGTTTTACCAGCCACCCTGAATAGAACTGCAGCTTTTACTCGTGCCAACGATATCTAGTGAACACTTACTGGGTAAAGTTTGCTTTTGTATTGCTGGCAATACAGAGGTAGTCACTAGATGGCGCTGACACTTTGACGGATATGTCTATGTCCAGATAAAAAAAATAAAAAAAAAACCCACACTAATTGAGTATGTACAATAAGAACCAGTCAGAGCGATATTAAACGGTTGAGGGATAGTGAAAGAAAAACATTACAAAAAGCTTCCAGAGACCTGAATGATTGTAGAGCAATGATTATTTTAATGAGCACCTTTCTGGCACACTGCTCATCATGAAGGGTGTTGGATATTTTCTTGCACCGCTTTTGGGCAGTATGATTATTTGGAGTGTGTTTTTATTCATGATTTGACGTCTCTATTACTGGTTGGAGCTGCTGCCTCACTATGTGTTAACTAACTAAAGCCCAGAACACACTGCCTGATGCGATCGTCACATCTCCATGGAGGAGATCATGTCGCACAATTTGTGAGTTTCTCCTGATGCTTGATCTGCCCTGGATGTCAGTACAGCGGCAATGGGGGCAAGTCTAGAGGCGAAAATATAAGGCTATATATATATATATATATCTATATATATATATATATATATCTATACCTACTTACACACACACACTCACACACACACACACACACTCTCAAGGTATTCCATTGGTTTGTATACAATGTCCGTGCTGATATCTTTTGAAAACAAGACCTATAATAGCATTATAATTAAATTATATCAAATCACGTTTTTATTTAAAATGATGGGGACATATACTGTGTCGCCCAAATGCTTATATTTTGTTTTCCCTTCATTGTAAAAAAAAAAAACGTGACATGGTATAATTTAATGAAAGCACTATTAATAATAAATAAATATGCAGCATGGTTCTAGCAGCAATTTTTAAGTACTCTATAAATATTAAGTAACAGTTAAAAAGTACAATGCTTATGGGTCTTTTTTTCAAAAGATATCGGCAGGGACATTGTATACAAACCAATGGAATACCTTGTGTGTGTGTGTGTGTGTGTGTGTATATATATATATCTCTACCGCGGTGAACTCATTGGTCGATGTCTTGAGACTTGCGAGTGGGTATAAACTTTGTGAGCTGAATGAATCCGAATCCGAAACCGATGAGACCTGTAAAATCGCATTGCAAAGCAGAACACACTGCCCGATGCGACTGAAAAATCACATCGCTATTGATCACATCGGGCAGTGTGTCCAGGGCTTTATAGACAACAGACTGCCAGGTAGCGAATCACTCTGTATGATGGATAGCTCCCTGCTTGGAGACAGACCAATGCCTAACTGTGTCATGGAAAGATCATCAGTGGCTGCTTTGTGGGGAAGGTGTCACACTCTCTACTCTACCTTGAACAACATACAGTCTTATTTTGGTTGTTGTAGTTGGACGTTATCTATATTTGGCTCCCCTGAAAGGTGAATACCAGCTCACTTATTCTTTTAGAGAATAAACCGAGAGAACACACACTGACAGGAGACTCTACTTTCTGCAAAGACTAAAAAGGTAAAAATGACCTTTTTTTTTAATGCTAGATTGTTCTGCTGGTCAGACAGCACGTTGAGCACAGGTGGGTGGAGGGTATTACTGTCGTTACACCTCAATGAAGACATGGCATAGGTATCTCTTTGCAGCATAAAACATAATTACCTTAACTATGTTCAGCACTTATTCCAGAAGAGAGATACTTTACACACTTATCTTTGAAAGGTCTGAAGTGCGCATATCTTTCTGTTCTTAGGGCATGTGTGCAGCCCTGTGTTGCTTTGCAAAGCCCTGGTGTACATCTGAAAGACTCAACCTGTTCGGTACGGTCTTGCAGTCTGCACCTGCAGCCTGGTGGTTTCTTTCATTTGCAGCCTGCAGCAGATAAGGCACACTGAGTTTGTTTTCCAGGAAACCCTGACACAGAGCGTCAGAGCGGTTTTAGGCAGGTCTTTCACAGCTCAGCCTGAAAAGTAGGTTACACACAAGGCAGGGCTGTTTGTCTGTGGCATGCCTCCCACATCCTTGCGTCTTGCAGAGAGACACTGAGCATGCAGCACTTATTGTTCATAAGAACAAGCGTGTTTCTTTTCATGTCAGGTTTGAAGTAAACAGACACACATACACAGACATATGGTGCTGGAGAATTCTGGTTGTAAACGAGGAGGAAGCTAATTGTGTGGTTAATATGATTATTATATATAGAATCTAGGGATAACTTTCCAAGATGCATTACATAGCTCTAATTGAAAATTAAAGACACTTCAAAACATTACAAATATCAAGGCTGATTATAGTGCAGCATACCAGCTTTGCACTGAGCACTGAAACCTGTGCAACCCTAATATGCTTCCTCACCTCCCCCAAAATCACCCTTCAAGTGTCTTCAAAGGTCATTTTTGTTGGAATAGCATTCGAATGTGCTAAGAACGCTGTACTAGTACATACAGATAGAACGCATCTATGGTAATTTGCACTCTACAGTGCTTTCTGTGAGAACTCATCAAAATGGATATATTGCATCAAAATGGATTTATTGCATCATGAATTACTAATAGTGCACAGCAAGCAAAACAAATACAGTTTCATGCAGATTCTCTTTCATGCATTAAACCTTCTAGAAGCAGATTCACCGACATTGTTAAAAGCTCACAATCCCAAAACTTGTATTCGAACAAATGAAAGTCATCATTTTAAAACTACAAACTGTTTGCAGTGCGTTGCACTCCCCTTGTGGAAGTTGAAGACACATTATGTGTTTAACTTGTATTTAAGTAGGACTAGCAGTGTTCCATTGCAGCTTGTAGGAAGATCAAACAGCTGTAAGAATATCACTAGGAGAGTCTTGGGAATATTGTCTACATTGGTGAAGGTATTAACAGCTCATTCTCAATGGGACCGCCCAGCAGATTAGCAAAGGCCACGCACTGAACCGAACCCCCCCCCCCCCCCCCCCCCGTCTCAAAGGGGGTGGAAGGCCCAATTAAGCACTTCCCTTACGTGGAAGTATTAGCAGCACTCAGCATTTCTGCAGTCTCCATGACCAAAGGAAATCTCAGCTCTGTGCAGGGCTCTGTGAAGAGGGAATTGTTCCTTGCACAGAGTAGTTAATGATCTGTCCTCTTCACTATATAAGCAATATATATCTTGTGGTTTTCTGGTCCCTTATTGAGTTCACATCTACATAAAGTGGACTACTTACCCTATTGTCTGGCACTACAGTATATTACTGTTACTGTATTATACACAAACAGAATGCTTTCTAAAAACTGGAATCAATTAGATTTATATGGACCAGAAAAAACACACAGTTCCGTTGTTATATATGACAGATTCTATAAAGAAGAAACTACACATTTCATAAAGCATATGCTGGTGTACATGTAGCTGTGACCATTAGTATTAAGGCACAGAGCGACATTTTTGTATAAATATTTTAACACTGGGACAGAAACAAGGAACTTTATTATTATTATTATTTATTTCTTAGCAGACGCCCTTATCCAGGGCGACTTACAATTGTTACAAGATATCACATTATTTTTACATACAATTACCCATTTATACAGTTGGGTTTTTACTGGAGCAATCTAGGTAAAGTACCTTGCTCAAGGGTACAGCAGCAGTGTCCCCCACCTGGGACTGAACCCACGACCCTCCGGTCAAGAGTACAGAGCCCTAACCACTACTCCACACTGGCGCCCCATAGCACAGATTATCTCCAGTTCTGAATCAAATCTAGCGAGATCAAGTTTAAGAGTTC